>NC_142009.1:335546360-335735110 GCF_049901735.1 Notechis scutatus | reverse complement strand
GCTGGATATCAAACTCTTCCAAAAACAGTCTACGAAGGGAGTAATGCAGTCCGAACCCAAAGTAAAGATAATTAGAAATTTAAAAACAACAACAACACAAACCACGCTGAAGTAAATAAGTCGGCAGGCCAGGATGATAAATTGCAGACTTCCACAAGATAACGCAGCAACCACAATTGGGAGGACGCCCAAACCCAGATAAGCCTCGACAAAGATAATGCACGCTTTGCTTCCGGCAAGGAGCTGTGTGCAAACGCCCCACTTATATCCTGTTCTGCCAGCTGCAACTAACGAAAGGGATCAGGGCCTTTTTCTCTCCCGTAAGCCACGTTGCTCCCTTCTCCATTCCTCTCGGCGTGCCCTAGGATGAAGAGGGGATGGCGCTGGGTCTTCCTCTGAATGCCCAGCCGGACTGTGCCTTTCCCCCGTTTCTTCCACACTCACACTCCCTGTCCGCTGCTCCATCTCCACCTCAGAATCAGACTCCACCAAGAACATGACAATAAGTATGAGTCAGTTGCCACTGAATTTTGATCACACGACTGTGGGGATGCTACAAGAGCCGTGTGAAAAGCTAGCCTGTTGACTTTTTTCAGTGCTGCTGTAACTTAAAATGGCCACTCAATGAATGGCTGTAAGTCAAGGACTACCTGTGAAGTAGAATTAGGTCGTGTTTTATGCCTGATCCGTCTGGAAAGGCTGGTACTTACCTTATTCCAGTGAAAAAGCTATCTTATTTCTAGTAAGCAGACCCATCCTAAAGATCTTCTAAAAGAGGAAAAGGGTAAGGGGATACTGAATGAGGTACCCCAAGGGGAGGGGTACTCCCTAAGGAAGGGACGGCCCCTGAAAAGGCATGTGCCAGCTGCTGCCTTACGCTTGCTTGTAGTTCGCTGCTATGCGGTGACAAACGGCCAGGAACTGTGTGAAGGGGGAAGGAAGGGAGAAATGCTTGGGGAAATGAAAGTAATTGCTGCATCTTCTCGAGATGCTGCCTCAAGGCCACCCAGCTGGAAAAAGGAGGGAGATGCAAACCCAACTGTGATCGGATTGGCCGTTAGGAAAACATCTTGCCTGAACCTGATCGGTTACAACCGGGAGGAGCAATGATGGACAGGTTAAGGGGGCGGAAAGTAGAACTTAGGGATTTGGGCGTGCAATTTTCCGCTCTGTCCTTTGCAATACTGCAGTGCAGGTAGTTCCTCAACCTGCGGCCACAATTGAGCTCAACATGTACGTTGTTCAGTGAGAAATTATTTGTTAAGTGAGTTTTGCCCCATTGTACTGTACAACTTTTCCCGCCGCATTTGGTAAGTGAATCTCTGCAGCCCTTAAATTAGTAACATTAATTAAATTAATTAATTAATTAAATTAATTAATTAATTAAAGTTAATTGAATCTAGTTTCCCTGTTGGTTTTGCTTCTCGGAAGGTCACAAAAGGGGATCACAGGACCCTGGGACACGGCGACTGTCGTAAAGGTGAACCATTTGTCAAGCATTTGAATGTTAATCCTGGGACCGATGGGAATGCTGCAATGCTGGTCATAAGTGTGAAAAATAGTAATCAGTCAGCTTTTTTTTAGTGCCGTTGTAACTTTGAACGGTCACTAAATGAACTTCTGTAAGTCAAGGACTACCTGTACACTTGACCGCTAATAAATTATACACTATGGGAGCCCTGGTGGTGCAGTGGTGCAGCATTGCAAGCTAACTCTGCCCACTGCCTGGAGTTTGATCCTGACTGGTTCAAGGTTGATTCAGCCTTCCTTCCTTCCAAGGTCGGTAAAATGAGGACCCCGATTGCTGGGGGCAAAAAACAGACTCTGTAAACTGCTTAGAGAGGGCTGTAAAAGCACTGTAAAGTGGTATATAAGTCTATTTCCTTCCTTCCTTCCTTCTTTCCTTCCTTCCTTCTCCACTAAATGCTTCCTCTTTCTTCTATCCTTCCATATATATCTATTGCTTTCTTTCTTTCTTTCTTTCTTTCTTTCTTTCTTTCTTTCTTTCTTTCTTTCTTTCTTTCTTTCTTTCTTTCTTTCATTATCTCTTTCTCTCTCAAGAGCCCTGGTGGCATAGTGGTTAGAATGTAGCATTGCAGGCTGATTCTGCCCACTGCCAGCAGTTTGATCCTGACCGGCTCCAGGTGGAGTCAGCCTTCCATCCTTCCAAGGTCGGTAAAATGAGGACCCAAATTATTGGGGGCAAGAGGCTGACTCTGGTAAACTGCTTAGAGAGGCTGTAAAAGCACTGTAAAGTGGTATATAAGTCTATTTCCTTCCTTCCTTCCTTCCTTCTCCATTAAATGCTTCCTCTTTCTTCTCTCCTTCCATATCTGTCTCTGTCTCTGTCTCTGTCTCTGTCTCTGTCTCTGTCTCTCTCTCTCTCTCTCTCTTTCTTTCTTTCTTTCTTTCTTTCTTTCTTTCTTTCTTTCTTTCTTTCTTTCTTTCTTTTCTTTCTTTCATCATCTCTTTCTCTCTCAAGAGCCCTGGTGGCACAGTGGTTAGAATGCAGCATTGCAGGCTGATTCTACCCACTGCCAGCAGTTCGATCCTGACCAGCTCAAGGTTGACTCAGCCTTCCATCCTTCCGAGGTGGGTAAAACGAGGACCCAGATTGTTGGGGGACAACAGACTGACTCTGTAAACCGCTTAGAGAGGGCTGTAAAACGGTATATAAGTCTAAGTGCTATTGCTAAGTGGGAAGGAAGGAAGGGAGGAAGGAAGGGAGGGCCATGGTGGCGCAGTGGTTAGAATGCAGCATTGCAGGCTAACTCTGCCCACTGCCAGCAGTTCAATCCTGACCGGCTCAAGGTTGACCCAGCCTTCCATCCTTCCGAGGTGGGTAAAATGAGGACCCAGATTGTTGGAGGGGGGGGCAACAGGCTGACTCTGTAAACCGCTTAGAGAGGGCTGTAGAAGCACTGTGAAGCAGTGTATTAGTCTAAGTGCTGTTGCTATATCAAGCGGCTTTAAAAAAAACCACAAAAAAAAAAAAACCACCCCAACAAAAACTCCCAAAAAAAAAACACAAAAAAAACAAAAACCCACCCCCACCCCAAACAAAAAAAAAAAAACCACCAAACACCCCCCACAAAAAAACAAAAAAAAAAAAAAAAAAAAAAAAAAAACCCCCCAAAAAAACCCCAAAAAAAAACACCCCCCACAACCCAAAAAAAAAAAAACAAAACTTTCTCCACAACTGGAGCCAAGGATCATTTCTAATGAGAGGTTTAAGCGGTGGCAGGTCTTCCAAGGTCCCCACCAGGTGGCCGGGTTTCGGGGAATTGATCTGGATCTGGTGGGGTTTAGTATAAGTAAAATATGTATGGTAATGTTATGTGCACAAAGATATACGTACCCAACGGACACGCTGTTGAACAGACAGAAGGTTTTATTTTGTTTGTTTTTGTTGTTGTCATAAAAATAAAAAAACTTTTTTTATTAAAAAAATGAATCTGGTGGGATTTAGTGGGACAGGCAGATATTCTTAAGGAGAATAATGTAAAGGCGAGGCTTCCCCTTGTCCAGTCTCTAATTCATGTCTAGGACAGCTTGCTACAGCCAACTCGCGGTGGGACAACTCACCACGGTTAACTTTAGAGGTGGTATTCAGCTCGTTCTGACCGGTTCTGAAGAATCCGTAGCGGAAATTTTGAATAGTTCGGAGAACCGGCAAATCCCACCTCTGACTGGCCCCGCCCCCATGTTCTGCCTCCTGAGTCCCGTCTGATTGGCTGGGTCTCCTTTGGTTGCCCTGCCCAGGAGAACGGAGCTGGAAAGCAGGTTAGTGGAGTGGGGAGGGAATGGAGATTTTGCAGGATCCTTCCCCTGCCACGCCCACCAAGCCACGGCATACCCAGAGAACTGGTAGTAAAAAAAAATTTGAATCCCACCACTGGTTAACTTGCCTCAGCCGACTCGCCATGGGATAACTCGCTGTGGGACAAGAATAATATCGAAGAAATAGAATAACAGAGTTGGAAGGGACCTTGGAGGTCTTCTAGTCCAACCCCCTGCTTAGGCAGGAAACCCTACCTCACTTCAGACAAATGGTTATCCAACATCTTTTTAAAAACTTCCAGTGTTGGAGAATTCACAACTTCGGGAAGCAACTCGTTCCACTGATTAATTGTTCTAACTGTCAGAAAATTTCTCCTTAATTCTATGTTGGATCTCTCTTTGATAAGTTTCCACCCTGCCCTCAGGTGCTTTGGAGAAAAGCTTGACTCCCTCTTCTTTGTGGCAGCCCCTGAGATTTTAGAAGACTGCTATCATGTCTCCCCTGGACCTCCTTTTAATCAAACTAGACATACCCAATTCCTGCAAACTGTTCTTTATATGTTTTAGCCTCCAGTCCCCTAATCCTCTTTGTTGCTCTTCTCTGCATGGCTGGGTCTTCTTTGGTTGCCCTGCACAGGAGAATGGAGCTGGAAAGCAGGTTAGTGGGGTGCGGAGGGAATGGAGATTTTACAGGATCTTCCCCTGCCATGCCCACCAAGTCACGCCCACAGAACCACTAGTAAAAAAATAATCCCACCACTGCACAATATCACCGAGGGAAAAAAAAAAAGAAATCCAATAAGAAACCAGCATGGCTGCACAAATTGAAAGACATAAAGGAGAAGTACAAAAAATGGAAAGAGAGACACACGACTAAATATTAGCAGAGTATCAGCAGATAGCCAGAATCTGCAAAGACGAAGTCAGGAAAGCAAAGGCTCAGAACGAACAAAGACTTGCAACAAAAGTCAAAGATAATAAAAAAAGTTTCTTCCAACATATAAATGACAAGAAAAAAAATCAAGGAAACAGTCAGTCCACTAAAGAGAGAAGACGGCAAGGAAGTAACAGGCAACACAGAGAAAGCAGAACTGCTTAACTCATTCTTTGCATCAATCTTCACACAAAAAGAAACTATAGCTCAACCCACCAAAAACATAACTGTAAAAGACAGACCAGAAATAAAAGTTAAAATAAGCACACACAAAAAATAGTAAGAGAATACCTGTCTGATCTTGATGAACACAAATCACCAAAACTTGATGGCTTACATCCTAGAGTTTTAAAGGAGCTGGCAGAGGTCATCTCAGAACCACTGCACCCTATCTTTCAAAAATCCTGGAGCACCGGGAACTACCAGAGGACTGGAAAAGATTAATGTGGTTCCCATCTTCAAAAAAGGGAAAAAAATGGACCCAGGAAACTATAGACCAATCAGCCTAACATCAATACCCGGGAAGATACTGGAAAAGATAATAAAAACACAGATCTGCCAACATCTAGAAACAAGTAAAATAATAGCTAGCAGTCAGCACGGGTTTGTTAAAAATAAATCATGCCAAACCAATCTTACTTCATTCTTCAACACAGTGACTAAATTAGTAGACCAGCGAAATACTGTGGACATAATATACTTAGATTTCAACAAGGCATTTGACAAAGTAGACAACAACCTACTTCTTGGGAAGCTAGAAAAAAGTGGAATAGATAGCACCATCACTAGATGGACTCGCAACTGGCTGGCAAACCGTACTCAACGAGTAGTCCTTAATGGGTCTAAGTCTACATGGGGGGAAGGAAGCAGTGGGGTGCCACAAGGTTCCGTCTTAGGCCCAGGACACTTCAATATCTTCATTAACGACTTAGATGAGGGAATAGAAGGGGAACTTACCAAATTTGCAGATGGTACTAAGTTGGCAGGAAGAGCCAACACCAAAGAAGATAGGCTCAAGATCCAGATGGATCTTGACAGACTAGAACACTGGGCCGTATCTAACAAAATGAAATTCAATGGAGAGAAAAGTAAAGTCCTACACTTAGGCAAGAAAAACCAAAAGTACACATATAGATTGGGTGAAACCAGGCTTAATAGCAGTAACTGTAGAGGGATCTTGGAGTCTTACTGGACAACCAGCTAAATATGAGCCAGTAGTGTGCAGCAGCAGCCAAAAAAGCCAATGCAATTCTGAATTGCATTAACAGAGGGATACAATCAAGATCAAGTGAGGTACTAATACTACATTATAAACCTTAGTAAGACCACTCCTAGAGTACTTCATCCAGTTTTGGTCACCACACTATAAAAAAGATGTTGAGACTCTAGAAAAAGTGCAGAGCAACCAGGATGATTAGGGGACTGAGGACTAGAACATATGAAGAAAGGTTACAGGAACTGGGTATGGCTAGTCTAGTGAAGAGAAGGACCAGGGGAGACAGGACAGCAGTCTTCCAATACTTGAGGAGGGGCTGCCACAGAGAGGAGGGAAGGGGTCAAGCTATTCTCCAAAGCACCTGAAGGCCAGACAAGGAATAATGGATGGAAATCGAACAAGGAGAAATTCAACCCTGGAAATAAGGAGAAATGTTCTGACAGTGAGAACAATCAACCAATGGAACAGGTTGCTTTCAGAAGTTGTGGGAGCTTCATCATTTGAGACTTTCAAGAAGAGATTGTCAGAAATGGTGTAGGATCTTCTGCTTGGGCAGATGATTGGCCTAGATAATTTACAAGGTCTCTTCCAACTCTGTTAATCTGTAATCTGAATTGTCGCAACTCTTCAGCTCGCCATAAATAGAGCCACGAATCGTTGTGAGAGTCTCAACGGCAACTTTGACGGAGTCTTGGATGACCGAAAGTATGATGTTGACCTCATGATGGAGACCGTTTCCACGTTGGCAGATACTCAATCTCGTTCCAAGAGTCCCAGTGAGTATCGGCCGAGTTGAGGGGGGTGACATGAGATGGGGTAAGGGTGATGGTGAAGGTGGGGACCGTGCAGCTATAGCAGTTGGGAAGTTGGGTTGGATTTCAGAACTGGATCTTTCTCTGGGTTGAGAAGGTTCATATGAGGTTCACCTTCGCAGCCCGAAAACCCAAGGACCTATGCTGGGATAATAACCATCTGAACTTCAGAGCTCTGGAGGAAGAGAAAGAATTGGAGGAAGAAGACTCATCACCAGCACTTCAGCCAGTCATAGAAGAGGCTATTGCTCCTTACAAGGTCTCCATTTTTATGTATTTTTCTACAAACACCACTATTCTCTATTTCCATTCCATTCAATGACATCCTTTCAGCTTACTTTTACATATCATTTTTTTCATCCAGCCTACTTGGACTGATAGCAATAGCAATAGTATTTAGACTTATATACTGCTTTACAGTGCTTTTACAGCCCTCTCTAAGCGGTTTTACAGAGTCAGCCTATGGCCCCCAACAATCTGGGTCCTCATTTTACACACCCTGGAAGGACGGTAGGCTGAGTCAACCTTGAGCCTGGTGAGATTTGAACTGCCAAATCGCAGGCAGTTGGCAGTCAGCAGAAGTAGTCCGCAGTAGTCTGTTCTAACCACTGTGCCACCACAGTTCTACCACATGTAGACCTCAAGTTATGACCACAATTGGGATGGGCACTTCCAAGACTAAATGAATTGGGTAGTAAGTGAGCTGTGCTGAATTTTTGTGACTTTTTTTTTTTTTTTTGCCATGGCCATTAAGCGAAACCAATTATTTAGTTGTGCAAATGGATGTCCAATCTCTTTCTAAGATGGAGTGATGGAGCACCCACAACTCCTGGTGGCAAGCAGTTCCACTGGTCAATTGTCCTCCCTATTAGGAAATTCCTCCTTAGTTCCAGGTTGCTTGCTCTCTTTGATTAGTTTCCATCCTTATTTCTTCTTGTCCTGCCCTCAGGGGCTTTGGAGAATAGCTTGACTCCCTCTTCTTTGGGGTCAGCGGCTTAAATACTGGAATATTTCTATCATGTCCCACCTAGTCCTTTTCTTTAAAACAGACATACCCAGTTTTTGAAGCCATTCTACATACGTTACGAAGTAAGATAAGAGATTTCCCAACGTACAGCTTTTACCCTTCATAAAATATGGTGCCACATGTTTTATTTCCATTTATCTCACCTGACATTCCATCCGGCGCGAAACGGATGGCGTCCCATTGGCGTTCCTCTCAATTCTTCTCCTTTTTCTGCATCCCACCATTGTAGGAAGAAAAAGAGATCCAGAAAGAGAACCAAGCCGTTCAACATGAAGAGAAGGCAAGCGAGTTGCCATCTAAGAGGAAGGTGGACACCATACTCACGACACCATCTGGACCTATATTTATCTTGCTCGAATCGGATTCAACGGAAGACATGAAAGAAGAAGCTCTTGAAGAACTCAAAGCTGTTGAAAGGGATCTCTCACTGCCCCGTTCTCCACCAAAGTGTGAAGCTTTGGCCATCTTGCCACCGACTTCTGAAGCTCCACGTAAGCGTTGACTGTTACTGAATAGCAGAGATCTTGACTGTCACTGAATAGCAGAGATCTTGACTGTCACTGAATAGCAGAGATCACCTAGTCCAACCCCTTGCTCAGGCAGGAAACCCTATACCATTTAGACAAATCCTTGTCCAATCTCTTCTTAAAAACCTTCAGTATTGGAGCACTCACAACATCTGTAGGAAAGCTGTTCCACTGATGGATTGTTCTCACCATCAAGCTATTTCTCCTTAGTCCTTAGGTCGCTTCTCTCCTTGATTAGTTTCCATCCCTTGCTTACTTATTGAAGGAAGGACAAGAGACTTCTGCATTAGGAGTGATGAGGACCCAATAATTGAGATGGGATTCTTTCTTTTCAGGATGTGTTCTACTTCCAGGGAAGACCCCACCAGCCTTCCCATCTCCTCCTCCACAGGAACCAAAGACTCTTCAATCAACATGCTTCGAGGAAGGCTCGGTCCTTAAAATATTGTTCGAGAGGGTATGGTGTTCCTTCCCTTTGAGAAAATCCATAAAATCATGGGCCTTGGATATCATCTGGTGGCCCCTGATTGTTTGAACTGTTCTCACAGAATCATGGGAAGGAAGAGTTGGGGATTTGGGGTTCTCTGAGCTCATCTAGTTCAGGAATCCATGATTCCAGAATCCCAAGCAGAGGGCCTCTAACATCAGTTGAAACAACTCCAGGCAAGTAGCGTCTACCATCTTTGAAAGCAATCTAGGCCACTGGTGAAGCCCATTGTGGGTATCGCCTTCACAGCTCTCTCAAATCTGTTTCCCAGTCATTTCCAGCCATTTTTCTTGTCTCATCTTCTGAACCCCACTGTGCACACTTCTATCTAGTCTTCTACATCAGGGGTACCCAATCAATGGGCCATGACCCACTACCGGGCCATGAGCTAATCATCACTGGGCATTTTGAGTGGCCAGCCAGTGTGCATACGTGGGCACAGCCCCCCACCTATGTGAGCGTCGTCACGGACACTTGTGGCCCCACTCACATTAACCTTGTTGTGGGCACCTGTGGCCCCACTCACACTAGTGTCATCATGGGCACCCATGGCACCACTTGTGTGAGCCTCGTGACGGGGCGCCCATGGCCCCATTTGTGCAAGCGCCATCACAAGCACCTGTGGCCCCTCTTGCACGAGCCTCATGACAGGGGCGCCTGTGGCCCCATTCACATTTGTGTCGCTGCAAATATTTGTCCCTCCCACAAAATCATCCCTTCCTTCCTGCCTCCCCCCTGCTCCGGGCCGCCAACCCAGAAAGGTTGGAGAACTCTTGTTCTATATGACTAGATAGAAATCATAGGGTTCTACCTCAACAGGGTCAAATATAGAAAGTTCTGCATTTGACCACCAATGTCTTGAAAGAGTAAACAGCAGGGGAAAGAAATGAAAGTTCTTCTTGAAAAACAACATTCACACTCAGTAACAATCTGGTTCTTCTTTCTCTTCTCCATCAGACCAAACCCGTCTTTGAGATGGTCCCAAAGGGTCTTCATACCATCATACAAGAAATCGCTGCGATGCATCATCCACAGACGGAAGTCCCAGCTCAAACCGAAACGAAGGTAATCATGCTTATTCACATTTCAGACTCATTTCCCGAAACTGCACCCCAGGAAAGTCCTTATGATGAACTTCCCATCCTGACAACATACAGATAGCCCTGGATTTACGAACCATTCATTTAGTGATGGGTCAGAGTGTTTTCAGCGTGACTACCATTATGAGACAACCCAGGAGCAAAACACAACACAGAGAGACTTAGACATTTAACAGTGGTTTATCTACAATAGATATATACAGAAATAAACGTGGTAGGCAAAATACCTTTACAAGTAGCTTCTTAACTGTACACGGAGAATTCTGCAATGAATACTGGACCCAAGGAGAGAGAACAAGCCCTCTAATGGCTGCCTCTTATATAAACGCCTCTTAAAGGGATAGAATCCATCTCCAGCCTTAAAGAGAAATACCCATGCTATGCTGAATCACCTTCATTTCATCAGCTTAACATTGCATCAGATTTACAGCATTTGGCAGCTATTATTACTGCTCATCAGCTCTTAAATCTAAATACCTCAACGTGACGGTTCAAAGTTACAACGGCGCTGAAAAAAAATGACTTACAGGTGTTTTTCACACTTATTTATTTTATTTATTTATTTATTTTATTTATTTGATTTGCCAATTGTTTACAAGATAATAAGTATAAATGTATACATAGTTGTGAATACATGAAATGGTTACATATAAGAAAAATAAAAGAATAAGAGAAACAATAGGACAGGGACGGTAGGCACGTTGGTGCGCTTTATGCACGCCCCTACAGACCTCTTAGGAAAGGGGTGAGGTCAATAGTAGACAGTCTAAGGTTAAAGTTTTTGGGGTTTGGGGAAGAAACTACAGAGTCGGGTAGAGTATTCCAGACATTGACCACTCTATTGCTGAAGTCGTATTTCCTGCAATCAAGTTTGGTGCGGTTTACTTTGAGTTTGTATCTATTGTGTGCTCTTGTGTTGTTATGGTTGAAGCTGAAGTATTCATTGACAGGTAGGACATTGCAATGTATGATTTTGTATACCGTGCTTAAGTCAGACCGAAGACGGCGTAATTCAAGGTTTTCTAGTTCTAGAATTTCAAGTCTGGTGGCATAAGGTATTCTACAGCGAGTAGAGGAGTGGAGAACTCTTCTTGTGAAATATTTCTGGACTTACAACTGTTGCAACATCCCCATGGTCACATGATTAACATTCATACACTTGGCAACTGGCTCATATTTATGACGGTCCCAGGATCATGCAATCCCCTTTTGTGAACTTCTGACAGGCAAAGTCAATGGGGAATCCAGATTCACTTAGCAACCATGTTACTAACTGAACAACTGCAGTGATTCACTTGACAAATGCGGCAAGAAAGGTCATGACAAATGCGGCAAGAAAGCATTGGCACTCCACAAGGTTGTGTCCTTAGTCCACTACTGTTCTCCATCTATTCATCTGATTGCACAAATAAACATCCCAACAATAGGATAATGAAATTTGCAGACGATACTACGCTTGTAGGACTTATTTCTGGGGATGATGAGTCTGCATATCGGGATGAAGTATTACAGCTATCCCGCTGGTGCAAAAATAATAATCTTCTATTTAATATTAAGAAGACTAAGGAGGTTATAGTGGACTATAGAAAAAAAAGAGCAGACATTCAGCCACTGTATATAGAGGGAGTTCGTGTGGAACAGGTGGTTGAATGTAAGTTTCTCGGGACCATCATTACAAATGACCTGACCTGGAGTGCAAACACCGCTGCTTTAATTAAGAAGGCACAACAATGGTTGTATTTACTAAGGATTCTTAGGAAACAACAACTGGCTGAGAGTCTACTGACTACCTTCTATCGGAGTTCAATTGAGAGTATATTATCCTACTGTCTCTGTGTATGGTTCTCGAGCTGCACAGTGGCAGAGAAAAAGGCAATTCAGAGGGTGATCAAGACGGCCCAAAAACATCATTGGCTGCTCACTCCCCTCTTTGGAAGAACTGTATAGGAATAGACGTAAGAGGAAGATACTTAATATATTGAATGACTCCTCTCATCCGGGACATCAGCTCTTTGAACTATTACCATCGAGAAGGAGATTTAGGGTATTAAGAACAAGGATGACCAGACTTAAGAACAGTTTTTATCCAAGTGCAGTTTTGAGTTTGAATGCGGGGCCATAAGATTTTTGTGGAGTCTAATGGCTGAGAGTAGTGGGGTATTTACATTTTTAAATTGCATAGAGATGATTGTATGGTTGGGTGTGTTTAGTTTAATTTTTTTTTTTTTAGTGGTGTTTGTCCAGTTTTACTTGTGGAAGAGCACCTCATTTCGTTGCATCCGCTTGCGAGTGTAATGACAAATAAATTCTTATGTCTTAAAATGGGACAAAGCTCACCCCAAAACTGTCTCGCTTAGCAACAGAAGTGTTGGGTCCAATTGTGGTCATAAGTCGAGGACTGACTGTATTTTCTTCAGAGCTATCATCTTTCTGATTCTACTAGATGTCCGATACTGTATTTAATATCAGACAACAGAACTGTTTACCTGTACAGGTGGAGTAACCAACATATACAGTTAGACCGCAACTTATAACTATTTATTTAACAATTGTTTGAAGTTACGACAGCACGGAAAAAAGTGACTTACAACAGGTCTTCATATTACAACCCTTGCAAGATCCCCATCATCATGCGATCTAGATTTGGACACTTGGAAACCGGTGTATATTTAGGGTGGTTGAAACCTCCTGGCGGGATCGCCATTTGTGATCTGAATACAGGTAGTCCTCAATTTATGACCACAATTAAGCCCCAAATTTCTGTTGTTAAGTGAGACCTTTGTTAAGTGAGTTTTGCCCCATTTTTCGACCTTTCTTGCCTCAGTTGTTAAATGAATCAGTGCAGTTGATCAGTTAGTGAATCTAGGTTTCTCCATTGACTTTGTTTATCAGAGGGTCGCAAAGGGATCACATGATCCTGGGACACTGCAACTGTCATAAATATGAGTCAGTTGCCAAGCATCTGAATTTTGATCATCTGACCACGGGGATTGTGCAAAGGTCGTAACTGTGAAAAACAGTCATGTCACCTTTTTCAATGCTGTTGTAACTTTGAACAGGCACTGTAAGCAAACAGTTGTAAATCAAGGACTTCTAAATATTTGTGATCTGATACTTGTGAAAAGCAAAGTCAGTGAGGGAAGATGGATTCCCTTAATCATCATCATCATCATCATTTCACGACCTGGCAACTGAATGGAGCTAGCAGAGTGTTTTAATGGCTGGATGCCCTTCCTGTCGCCAATGCAGAGTTTTGTTCAGCAGATATATTCTCACTGTGCCCAGAGAGAGAAATATATGCCTCTACCTAGGATTGAATTCACAGACTCCTGATTGTGAGGCGAGAACTCCACCTCTAGGCCACCGTACCACTCCTCAAGATAGATTTGCTTAATGACCACGGTTAAAAAAAAAAAAAAAAGGTCAACCACATCTGGTCAACCTACTCAACCCTTTTTTTCCCCTGTCTCTTTCCTGCTGTCCATCTTACTGGCCCAAAGAAGGAAGAAGCGGAGAGCATTTTGGTGACCCACAAGGGGAGACTTTTATCTCAACGAGGAAAGGAGAAGGCTACCAGCGAGGAGACGTCGCTTCTCTCCGTGCCGTGTGGGAAGGAAACTGCTTCAGCTATGGCCACCAGCCTCAGCTCATTCGTGGTATCGCCCGTCGGACAGGTCTTTGCGGACACCATCGAGCGGGCACTCAGTAAATCCGAGGAATGGATGAATTATTATCTTCCAGTACCAGAGTCTAACAAGGGTGAGAAACAGGTCGCGCTAGTTGAAGCTAAAGACTCCTCTCGTGGCGCATCTCCTAACTCTTGTTTCTCAGGGGTGGGATTCAATTTTTTTTTAAACAACCGGTTATGTGGCTGTGGCTACTTGGGCGTGGCCATGTGACTGGGTGGACGTGGCTTCTTTGGGTTTTTTTTTTGCAGCACATCCCCTCCTACATTTTTGGGCCTTCTGTGGCCTCAGGGAAGCCTCCTGGAGGGGCATTTTTGCTCCCAGGAAGCTAAAAAAATGGAGTGCGGGGGTGGGAGTTGCTGCATCCCCCCCTCCATGTTTTGCCTTCCTGGGCCGCAGGGAAGCCTACTGGGCGAAGCCGTAAGACTGGAGAGGAATCCCAACACAGTTGATCCTAGGAGCAACTGATAGTCGGGAGGGGGAAAAAAAAGAAATACCTTAAGGAGTGACTGGCCAGGGAAGAACCCAGTCAGTAATGTCGGACATGCACACGACATTGCGCATGTGTGATAAGGACTGAGTGGGAAGGGGAGGGGAGGGCAGAGGGGGCGGTTCTCTTGCCAGTTCTCCAACCTGAGCAAAATCGTAACAACCGGTTCTATAGAACCGGTCCGAACCGGTAGAATCCCACCCCTGTTGTTTCTCCTCCAATGTTCATAGTTTTTTTCAAAACCTTTTGTTAGCATTATGGGTAATATTGATTGGAGGTTCCTAGAGGGTCAGCTCCTTGTCAGATATCATTCCCACATATAGGTAATCCTCACCTTATGACCAGTCACTTAGCAGTCAAAGTTACAACTGACAAAAAAAAAAAAGGAATGTCAAATCTGCCAGCACTCAAAGCTCTAAATAGAAATGTTCCTTGGCTCCATTTATTGTGAAAGGTATATTTTTATTAGAAGTCAAGTTTATTGCAGTAATGCAAAGCCAGAACTGAGAATCATGTGCTCAAACCCTTAAGTTCAACTTTTCCCTCCCTTACCTGCCTGCCATTGCTGACACTCCACCCACCCAATCGGGTTTAAGCAAGATGTTTTCAGAATCCTCACTTCAAGCTTAGGTTGATGTTCTGTCTCACCTTTCTTCTTTCTCAAAAGATGAAAGAGTACAAACTCACACAAACACAGGCAGGCAATCTGGCTCGGACTTCACAGAGTTAATTCTTTGGAACTGATAATGTCCTTGGCATTCCAACACGCTCTGCCTGCCAAGTCCGAATTGATAACAAGTAAAAAGCTACTCACAGAGAATTACAAGGCAGACCACAAGAATCATTCACAACGAAAAACCTGAAGTAAGATTAAACTTTGTCCCGTACAAAGTTCCAGCCGACAACACACCCACTTTTATCCCCTGTGGGGTGTGGCTCAATGACTCAGCTCACTCTCTGACCCTCCCACGCCTCCTACGTTGCTGCTCACGTTTCTCCCTACGACGCTGCCTAGGATCAAGCCAACATTCTTCCTCTTGTCTCCCTGTCAGGGGCTGCTCCGATATGCCTTCCTCCCGATTAATCTCAGGCTGTTCCTCTCGGTTGTCTGATGAAACCTGAGGCATTATCAGGGAGGAAGGCATTGCCAGAGAGGAAGGTCCTGGGGAGGAAGGCATTCCCAGTTCCTCCTCCTCATCATCTTCCAAGTCCTCTTCCTCTAACAGCACAGGCTCGGGAATCGGAGCCACAACAGGTTGGTATGCTGCTGACTTCTTATCCCAGGTGACCTTGAAGCAGCATCCCTGGGAGATACAGCCATTACTTTTGCTTTCCCCTACGTTGAACTCCTTCCCCCTCCTCCCTTCCTGGAGTTTACGGCTACTGTCACCACATGGTAGCAAAACACAAGCAAGTGTAAGGTAGTGTCATGCCCCCATCTGAATCTGCGGGGGAACAGGAGTTGGAACTAGACCTGACAGAGATTGAGGGGGCAGCTTCGTTGGTTTCAGGAGGAAAATGGGGAGGAGCACGGCCAGTCAGGCCAGGGCCTTTCAGGATTAGGACAGCTGGTAGGCAGGGAGGAACGGGGGCAGGATGACCAAGAGTGGCTAAGCAATGAACATGAGAGACAGAGCTCAGGCGTTGAGCAAGGACCAACCCCTCCTGATCCCTGAGCACGGAGAGTGGAGAGAAGGCGAGAACCGCGCAGACCAACCTGGCTACTCAGGAGGAGAGCGCCACACCCCTCTTCACAAGGCACACCTGGGGACTGAGATTTAAAGAGGCACTGTGGAGAGGGACATTTGTCAGGAACAAACGCTGAATTCATGGGGTGTTGAGTGTCAACGTTTGAACTTTCCTGAATTCCTTGCATTCTTTCTGGATTCCTGAATACTTGCCTCGCTCCTTTGATTTCTGGACTCCTCGTCTTGCCCTGCTGGATTTCTTGCTTTGCAGCTGTGATGCTCACAGTGTTGAGCTGGACCATTTGCAGCCAGAGGCTGCTTGAGAGGCTGCTTGAGTGTGTGATCACTTTGCTCTGGGACTTTCCAGAACCGTGGGAGCGTTCGGGGAAATTTGGAGTAATAAAGGGGTGGTTTGAACTGCCAGTTGCCTGGGTTGTCTCTCTGCCGTGCCCTGGGTCATCACAGCTAGTATGGTAGCTGACAAGGGGGACTTTCAACCAGGATTCAAAGTTCCAACGGTCAAGTCCCCTCTATGACCTAACTTTAGTTACCCAGAAATATGGTTGCACTGATGGCCATTTGCAACTTCCCATGGTCTGTTGTATAATAGTTTTGCTGAAAACTAACATTTGCAGTTTTGGGCAAAACCTCCCCCATAGTGAATCATTGGTTCACTTGCTTAATAACTGCTGCGGCTGCTTAACAACAGCTACCGCATGCGCTTAATGACCATCGCAAAAACAAAACAAAAAAGGTCCTACAATCGAATCAGTCGCATAACCAACCTGTTTTATGACTGATAGAACAAACTGTAATGGGCAGGCTCCATTGTGGTCATATGTGAGGGATTTACCTCTACTATTATTACATCAGCTGACCACCCAGCAGTGTGATGTTCAACCTAAATTCTTTTTAAACACCCAAGACCTCAAACCTTTGGCAAAATTCACTTTGATGCTTCCCTGTGAAGGAGACGTGTGATTGTGTTTTCTCAGGCCCTTCAAACGCCATCCCAGGAGCAGTGGACACGTCTATGCAGGATCTTTGCAAAGAAGGTTGTTTCATGAGGATCAACTCGCTTTCGACCCAGCTGAGGAACCGGGCCTTCAAAATTGTGTTGCACCAAATCAAGGCAGCGCGTCAGAACACACATGAGAACCTCTCACTGCTTGACCAGATTTTAGATATGGTAAGTCTCAGGAGGAGCTGGAAGAGGCTGGTCCTACCACCATCACATCCTTGTTTCAAGCTTTTCTGCTATCACATGTCCTCCATCCTTATTCCATTCTTCTCTGCTATTGTAGTC
This sequence comes from Notechis scutatus, assembly GCF_049901735.1. Classification (NCBI taxonomy): domain Eukaryota; kingdom Metazoa; phylum Chordata; class Lepidosauria; order Squamata; family Elapidae; genus Notechis; species Notechis scutatus. The sequence goes on along the minus strand of NC_142009.1, from coordinate 335,718,057 downwards.
CTCTATTCTTGTTTCAAAGCTCTCCACTACCGTATGGCCTCCATCCTTATGTTCTCTACCAGCATATGTCCTCCATCCTTATTCCAAAGTTCTCTGCTCTCGTAGTCTTCTATTCTTGTTTCAAAGAGTCTCCACTACTGTACGACCTCCATCCTACGTCTGCCATCATATATCCTTAAGCGCTCGACCATCAAAGCAAGCCCTTTCAAGGTTGTAAAAGGCTGCCAAGAACAGAAGTCTAATTACTGATAAATATCCACCGACAGAAGTTTCAAAAACAAACGGGAGTGAGCAAGGCTTCAATGAGGACTCTGAGTAGAAAGAGCTTCTTTGCTTCCTGCAAATAAGCCAACCCCGAAGGCTGGCTTTTATCCCTGATGGGAGGGGCCATCACCTTCCAGCCTTACTCCCGAGTCGCCCTCGCTGCTTCAGCTGCTCTCTCCTTCAAGCAGCCCTGCACACACGCGCACTGGGCACAGGCTCCCCTGGATCCTCTGCTTTGATGCTGCCAGACTCCAAAAGCTCCAAAGGCAGAACCCCACTCTCTGATAGTCCTGGCCCCATCCCTGCATCAGATGCAGGACCCTCATTCGAGTCCTCGCCAGCCTCCCTGACTGGTTCCCTTTCATCTTCGCTGTCAGAGGCCTCTGCCGTCTGCACCTGCTGCCGGCGAGCCACAACGCATCCTTATTCCAAGGTTCTCTGCTATTGCATGTTCTCTATTCTTGTTTCAAAGTTCACCACCACCATACAGATAGATCTCAACTTACAACAATTCATTTAGTGAGCATTTGAACTTATAAAAGCACTGAAAAGTGACTTCTGACCATTTTTCATACTTACGACAGTTGCAGCAATCCCCGTGGTCACATGATCAAAATTCGGATGCTTGGGGACTGGTTTATATTTATGGTGGTTGCAGGATCCCAGGGTCATGTGATCATCTTTTGCGACCTTCAAATAAGCAAAGTCAATAGGGAAGCCAGATTCACTTAGCAACCAGGTTACTAATTTAACAATGCAATGATTCAACTGTAACAAGGAAAGTCATAAAACGGGTCAAAACCCACTTAAAAACTGTCTCGTTTACCAACAGAAATTTTGGGCTCAGTGGTGGTCGTAAATTGAGGAATACTTATATTATCATCCCCAGCAACAGATTTATTCTTGAGCTGTCCTTGACCTACAACCACGACTGAGCCCAGAATTTCTGTTGGAAAACGAGACATTTGTTAAATGAACCTTTGCCCCATTTTACGAATGTTCTTGTCAGTTATTAAGTGAATCGCAGTTGAGTTGGAAATATGGTTGTTAAGTGAATCTGCCCTTCCCATTGACTTTGCTTGTCAGAAGGTCACAAAAGGGGGATTACATGACTCTTGGACACTGCAACCGTCATAAATATGAAACAGTTGCCAAGCGTCCGAATTTCGATCAGATGATCATGGGGTTGCTACAAACTGAAAAATGGTCGTAAGTCACACTGAACCCTTTGAACAGTCACTAAATGAACTGTTGTAAGTTGAGGGCTATCTGTCATCTTTCTTTCACGCTTTGGATAGTTGTAAGTCAAGGACTAGCTGCACTAATGCATCTTTCTCTCTTTCCAGGTGGAATACGCCCAAACTACGGGGAGTGCCACTTTGTCCAACGTCCCACAGCAGTTGTCTAATTTGTGGACTCAATGGAATACCCAGGAGTCGCCCAACACAAAGCCATCACCGGCGATAGTCAAAGAGTCCCTCTCTTTAATGCCCGAGGTATTTTGGTAAAATAGGAAACCCAAGTGGGCCCAGGCTTTATTAGTGGACATTGGTGGGATAGAAGGGGGCCAGAGCACAAGAACAACCCGAGGGAAGGCAAAAAAAAAAAAAGTCAAGTGGGTATCCAAGACTTTGCAATTCAATTCCTTCCTCTTTTTTTGACGAAGGAGGGACAAGACAGGGTGCCGATCACTTAAGCACGCACCCCCTCCCAATCAGATCCCTTTTGGAGTACAGGAAGCCAGAGGTGGTATTCATCCGGTTCTCACCGGTTCTGCAGAACCGGTAGCAGAAATTTTGAGTAGTTTGGAGCAGCAGTTGCCAACTGGTGGGCCGCAGCCCACTGGTGGGCCTTGAGAAAATTTTGGTGGGCCGCAGAGAAATCTCACCCCCAGAGCAACCCCCCTCAAAGCAATTAATCCAGGCTGCACAGAAACACAAGGCTGCACTGCCCACATGATCTGCGGGAACCCTCCCTACCCACTCACTCCTTACCCAACAAACTTGCCTGCTAAATTGCTATTTTTCCTTTTTTCCGACCATCATCTGTTCTGCTGTGCCAGGAGATTTAGATTAGCTAGGAAGCCAGAAATGGTTGGATTTCTTGCTTTCTAGCTAGTCTTTAGATCTTCGGCTCTGCTTTTAAGCACAGCCGAACCTCCCTTAGGACTGAAGGTTCTATTATTCAGTGCAGACTCCCGGCAAGCAAATTTGAGAGACTGAGCTAGCCGATGGCAGATAGATAGATCACGGAATGATTCTGTGAGCAACTCAATCTGCCTGCCTGCTTTGCCTGATTTTGGGTAAAAGTTGTTCATTTTTTATAAAAAAAATTGGCTGGGTCTTCTTGTGTTACCCTGCCCAGGAGAACGGAGCTGGAAAGCAGGTTAGTGGGGTGGGAAGGAATGGGGATTTTGCAGTAACCTTCCCCCAGGAGTTGGGAGGGAATGGGGATTTTACAGTATCCTTCCCCTGCCACGCCCACCAAGCCACGCCTACCAAGCCACACCATACCACGCCTGCCAAGCCACGCCCACAGAACCAGTAGTTTAAAAAAATTGAATACCACCACTGCAGAAAGCCCTCAACTTACAACAATTCACTTAGTGACCGTTCGAAGTTACAACAGCACTAAAAAAGTGACTTATGACCATTTTCACACTTCTGACCTCTGCAGCATCCCCTTGTCAACTCATAAAATATTTCTATGGCCTGACATCCCCATAGTCATGGGATTTACATTCGGATGCTTGACAGCTGATACACATGTATGACAATTGCAGAATCCCGGGGGAACGTATGATCCCCTTTTTGCAACCTTGTGACAAAACACACTCCGTGGGGAAACCAGTTTCACTTAACAACCGGGTTACTAATTTAACAGCTGCAGAGATTCGCTTAACCAACGTGGCAAGAAAAGTCGTAACATGGGGCGCTTCACAAATCTCTCACTTAGCGACATCATTGTTGGGCTCAGTTGCGGTCGTAAGTTGTACCGTGCCTGGTTCTGGAAAACCTTGCTGTAAAAATGATATTGATAAGATAAAGCAGCAAAAATCGCGTAAGTTATAACAAGTGACAAAACCTATCAAGGGAGATTGGAGGACCTGAATATACACAGCCTGGGGGACTAAGGGAAAAAGGAGACATGGTTGGAACCTTTAAATATATAGGTGGTCCTTGACTCATGACCACAACTGAGCCTAAAATTTCTGTTGCTAAGTTGCTAAGTGAATTAAGTACCTAGGTTGGACTAGAAGACCTCCAAGGTCCCTTTCAACTCTGTTATTCTATTCTATTCTATTCTATTCTATCTATTCTATTCTATGCTATGCTATGCTATGCTATGCTATGCTATGCTTCGCTATGCTATGCTATTCTAAAAAGAATCAAGATCACGTGAAGTGTAAATACCACTTTATAAGGCCTTGTTAAGGCCACACTTGGAATATTGCATTCAGTTTTCATCGCCACGATGTAAAAAAGATTTGAGACTCTGAAAAGAGCGTAGAGAAGAGCAACAAGGATGATTAGGGGACTGGAGGGTAAAACATATGAAGAACGGTTGCAGGAACTCAGTGTGTCTAGTCTGATGAAAAGGAGGACCAGGGGCAATATGATAGCAGTCTTAAAATATTTGAGGGCCTGCCCCAAAGAAGACGGAGTCAAGCTATTCTCCAGTCCAAAGCACCTGAAGGCAGGACAAGAAGCAATGGATGGAAACTAATCAAGGAGAAAAGCAACCTAGAACTAAGAAGAAATTTCCTGACAGAATAAACTAACTAAACAAACTGAGTACCCAACCTGACAGAGTTGAAAGCATAGAATCACTCATTCACTCAACAGATGAATGCTTAGCAACACGTTTTGAAACAACTATAAAAGCAAGCCTAATCTCTCTTGAAAAAAAAACAACAGCACAGATAAGTGAGTACTTATCAGCTCAAAATCAAATCCCACAACAACCACAACCACTACCTCAACTACAATCACAAGTACAACCAAAAATAACCACCAAACCACAGCCACAAACAATTACTATCCCTTCAAATAATTCCACAAATAATATCTCCTTACTCATCAGAGACACCATGGAACGTAAACAGAAATGTCCAAATGCCATCTTATTTGTTCTCGAAGACACCAACGAATCAGACGACATCACCAACGTTCGCGATATTATAAGCAACTCAAATACAACAAACTTCTCTCCTGAAGATATAATTGAAATAACCAGAGATAGCCCTGGGTACAAATACAATGACGGCTCTGTGGCCCCAAGATTTTGTAGAGTTGTATGCAAAAATGACTCCAGCAAACGCATATTCATTCATACAATAAACACCATTGCAAAAACCAATCCCAACTACAAAAAACTTCGCTCAAGACCAGGCTTATCCATACTGCAAAGAATCCGCTCCCGTGAACTCCACAAAGAACTCAAAAACCATCTAGACAATGCAGAAAAGGATCTATACATTGACTACCGAGCTGATTGCATCAAAAGAAAGTCACACAACCCACAACTCCCCATCCAACCCCACCCCATCCAATCCAACATCACTCAAAACTAGGCACGCACACTCCTAACTACCTCTATTCCAACCACAACTGGCCTTAAATGCAAGCTACTCAGTGCAAGAAGCCTTGTAAATAAAATACCTGAATTTCTCCTCTTACTAAATATGGCCAAATTTGACATATTTGTCTGCGAAACATGGCTCAACGCATCTCTCCCTGACTCCATTACCACAGTAATAGATTATCATGTTTACCGATCAGATCGTGAAATCGGTAGAGGAGGTGGTGTTGCTATCTTCTATAAAAAGTCCTTACATCTAAAAAACATCCAAGTAACCCAGGAGCTTGCTCTTCCTGGGACCATCATCTGTGAACTGTCCTTAAATATCACATTTCGGTTCTTACTATGTTACAGAGCCCCTGATTATGACATGCAAACAAGCTAAATACACTACTAACATGGGCAGCATCCTGCCCACATGCTTTTATCTTTCTTGGAGACTTCAATTTACCTCATATTAACTGGACCCTTAACGAATGTACAACTGAACCCACACATGCAACCTTCTACAATGCAGTAACGAATCTGGGACTAGAACAACTAGTAACCAACAACACTAGACTTAACAACTGCCTCAATCTCATCTTCTGCAATAGTTTGAATTCAATTTACGGAATGCAAATTAAAGAACCCTTTTCCAAAAGTGACCACAACATGATAGACTTTTGTCTCAACATAAGTCCCCACAAAAATCATCACAACGATGGAATCCCCAATTACAATTTCAAAAAAGGCAACTATGATCTTATAAACAACGATCTCTCATCCCTTGATTGGCAATCTCTATTCACTGGATGCAATATTGTAGATGACCATTACAACATATTTTTACTTGAAGTCAAAAGAGTCATCAAACTATATGTACCATTAACAACTCACAAAACCAGAAAAAACAAATTACCCATAACAATAAGGAAGCTTCAATCCAAAAAGAAATCACTTTGGCGGAAAAACAAATCTGGTCACATTGCCAACTTCAAAAGCCGATACAAAAATCTATGCCACCAGATAAAAACTGAATGCACCAATTATCACATTAAGCAAGAAGAAAGCCTTCTACACACCAATTCCATCCATGCTTTCTACAATTTTGTAAACAACAAACTAAAGACTCAAGGTCCATCCCGCCCCTGAAAGGACCTAATGGTAAAGACTGCAACGATGACACTATTAAAGCCAAGCTCTTTAACACGTTCTTTGGCTCAGTATTTGTAAACAGCAATGGATCATGCCCAGCAATGGATCATCAACAAGGTCTTGACTATTCAGCCTGTATTTTATTTTCTGATTTTTTTTTTGCCAATATGTAGGACAGAACATTTATTTGTTGAGATTTGAAGTTGCCATTTGTTTGACCATTCTGATACATAGTCAAGGTCTTTTTAAAGAGTAGCAGCATTGTCAGTGGTGTTGAATAGCTTTACATCATCAGCGAAAAGAACACAGTTGCTCTTAATAAGATCACAGAAGTCATTTATGTAGAGTATGAAAAGAGTTGTTCCTAGAACACTGCCTTGGGGGACACCACTGTTGACAGGTACAGAATTAGATAGGACGCTCCCAATTTTGACCATTTGTTGTCTGTTTGACAGGAATGCTTCTAACCAGTTATGCAGGTATCCAGAGATACCATAAGATTTTAGTTTTAGGAGTAGTTTGTTGTGTACCACTGAATCAAAGGCTTCACAGAAGTCTATGTAGATTGTGTCTATTGCTTTGCCCTGGTTGAGTTGTGTAGTCCATATGTTTTTGCAGTGTAAGAGTTTCAGATTACATGATAGTTTTTTCCTGAAACCGAATTGTTTATTAGAGAGTAGGTTGTTTGTCTCTAAGTGGAGGATAATGGATTGGTTAATAATTGATTCCATGGCTTTACAGGTGACGCAGCATAAAGAGATTGGTCTGTAATTTTCAACTAGGCTGGGGTCTCCCTATTTGAAGATGGGGATGACCGTGGCTTGTGACCATAGTTTTGGCAAGGAGCTGGTCCTGAAAGATTTTTCGAAGATTATGCTTAGAGGTTTTGCTATGGCTTTTTTAAGAAGTAGGCACATAGTCCATCCGGTCCAATAGATAGAGATGGTTTTAGATTGTGTAGTGCTTTTTCAACATTGTCTTCTATAAAATCGATATGTATTAGATCATTGTAGTTGTCTGTGGTTCATCTAGGAAATACTGGGCATGATCCATTGCTGTTTACAAATACTGAGCCAAAGAATGTGTTAAAGATGTTGGCTTTAATGGTGTCATCATTGCAATCTTTACCATTTGGTTCTTTTAGGGGTGGGATGGACCTTGAGTATTTGAGGGGCTGCCCCAAAGAAGAGGCAGACAAGCTATTCTCCAAAGCACCTGAAGGCAGGAACAAGAAGCACTGGGTGGAAACTAATCAAGGAGAGAAGCAACCTAGAACTAAGGAGAAATTTCCTGACAGTGAGAACAATTAATCAGTGGAACAACTTGTCTCCAGAAGTTGTAAAATGCTCCAACACTGGAAATTTTAAAAAGATGTTGGATAACCATTTGTCTGGTGTAGGATTTCCTGCCTAGGCAGGGGGGTGGACTAGAAGATCTCCAATTCTGTTATTCTATTCTATTCAAAAAAAAAAGAATCAAGATCATAGGAAGTGTTAATACCACTTTATAAGGCCTTGGTTAGGCCACACTTGGAATATTGCGTTTGGTTTTGGTTGCCACAATGTAAAAAAATATGTTGAGATTCTAAGAAAGAGTGCAGAGAAGTGCAACAAAGATGATTAAGGGACTGGAGGCTAAAATATATAAAGAACGGTTGCTGGAACTGGGCATGGCTAATTTAATGAAAAGAAGAACCAGGGGAGACATGATAGCAGTGTTCTGATATCTCAGGGGTTGCCCCAAAGAAAAGGGAGTCAAGCTATTCTCCAAAGCACCTGAAGCCAGGACAAGAAGCAACGGATGGAAACTAATCAAGGAGAGAAGCAACCTAAAACTAAGGAGAAATTTCCTGACAGTGAGAACAATTAATCAGTGGAACAATTTGCCTCCAGAAATTGTAAATGCTCCAACACTGGAAGTTGTTAAGAAGAGACTGGACAACCATTTGTCTGAAGTGGTGTAGGGTTTACTGCCTAGGCAGGGGGTTGGGCTAGAAGACCTCCAAGATCCCTTCCAATTCTGTTATTCTATTTCTATTAGTATATATGTACATGGCGAGAAAAATGAATCTTGCAAGTTTAAACATGACTTTATAAAAGATGCACAAAGTTATATCAATGGAAATGGTATAATCTTTTACTTTCTGTCTGCGGACAATCTGCGCTGTGATTGGTTGCTGTGAGTGGGGAGGGGGAGTCTCCCTTTTTCCCGCCTTTTTCTTCTGTGTGCTCTGGGATTTACCTCAGGGTGCTTCTTTTTTTGCCCGATTATCTAGTTTGCTGTATACATAGTTGTAAAATATATATAAATAAATATATAAATAAACAAGAATATATTTGTATTTTATAAATAAATATATTTCACAACTACCAGTATATATATACACCAAACTCGATTTACCTCAGGGTTCTCCTTTTTGCCTGACTATCTAGTTTGCTGTATACATAGTAAATATATATATATATAAATAAATATATACATAAACAAGAATAGAATGGAATGGAGTGGAGTGGAGTGGAATGGAATAGAATAGAATAGAATAGAATAGAATAGAATAGAATAGAATAGAATAGAATAGAATAGAATAGAATAGAATAAGTCTCAACATCTTTTTTACATCATGATGACCAAAACTGAATGCAGTATTCCAAGTGTGGACTTACCAAGGCCTTATAAAGTGGTACTAACACTTCACGTGACTTTGTAAAATGCAAAGAATATATTTATATTTTATAACTAAATATATTTTACTACTACCGGTATATATACACCAAACTCGATTTACCTCAGGGTGCTTTTGTTTGCCTGACGATCTAGCTTGCTGTATACATAGTTGTAAACTATATATAAATAAATATATAAATAAATAAGTATATATTTGTATTTTATAAGTAAATATATTTTACAACTACATGCAGCAAATTCAATTTACCTCAGGGTGCTCCTGTTTGCCTGACTTAGTTCACTGTATATATAATTGTAAAATGTGTATAAATAAATATATATTGATATATTATAAATAAATATATTTTACAACTATATATACACCACTCGATTTACCTCAGGGTGTTTCTGTTTGCCTACCTATCTAGTTTGCTGAGTTGTAAAAAAAAAATATAAATAAATATATGTATAAATAAATATATATTTATATTTTATAAATATATTTTACAACTATAAATACAGCAAACTAGGTTTACCTCAGGTTCTCTAGTTTGTCTGACTATCTAGTTTGCTGCATATATGGAATGGAATGGAACAATTTGACCCAGATTGTTGGGGGCAAGAGGCTGACTCTGTAAACCGCTTAGAGAGGGTTGTAAAGCACTATAAAGCGGTATATAAGTCTAAGTGCTATTGCTATTGCTATATATACCTAGTTGTAAAAGCCGGGCAGGGGGTTATTTTATTATATTATTTAATTAATTTATTATATGATTCTCTCTTTTATTAGTTTTGATTGTTTTTATATGAGCTTTTATATTCTTGTAAGCCGCCTTGAGTCGCCATGTGCGAATAGGCAGCAATATAAATTTCCAGATAAATAAATATGGGGAATTCTAGGAGTTGAAATACACAAATGGTGGCTGTGAAATTCTGGGAGTTGAAGTCTATCCATCTTAAAGCTGCCAAGGTAGAAAACCTTACATTAGAACAGAGGCAGTGGTAAGATTCAATTTTTTTTTACAACCGGTTCTGTGGTCGTGGCTTGGTGGGCGTGGCAGGGGAGGGATACTGCAAAATCTCCAGTCAGAGGTGGGATTGGCCGGTTGTCCGAACTGCTCAAAATTTCTGCTACCGGTTCTCCAGAACTGGTCAGAATCTGCTGAATACCACCTCTAAACAGAGGTCTCCAACCGTGGCAACTTTACGAGTTGTGGACTTCAACTCCCCGAATTTCTCAGCCAGCGAATGCTGGTTGAGAAATTCTGGGAGTTGAAGTCCTCAATGCGCTGGCTGAAGAAGTCTGGGAGTTGAAGTCCACAAGTCATAAAGTTGCCCAGGTTGGAGACCCCCCACATTAGAAGATTTCTTGCCACACAAAGCTACTTTCTGATTTGAAATATCTCACGCATCAAAGCTAGAGATCCATTCCTTCCTTTCTTTTGTTTACTCTTAGCAACTGGAGTTGAAAGCTTTCCTTCTGACCCGTAACCTGGCCCGGGAGCTCTACCACACCTACCACAACCTCTTGCCACACATCTCCGAGCTGCCGGCGCACCTGCAGGAAAAGGTGACTCAGATCCATGAAAACCTAGAGGAGATGCAGGGCTACCTGTCCTCCAGCACCAACCTGAGGGATCTGCCCAACAGCATTGTTCTCCAAAGCCGGCAAAAACTAGCCACGGCCCGGGAGAATCTGGATGAGTTGTTGGAATTCATGGGAAGGAATGCGGGGTCTCCTTGGCTACCCCAGGCCAGTTCTTCTCACTCAGGCAAGGAACTGTTGTATCATCCTGCCCTCAGGCAACGAGAAGGGACCAACTCTGAGCAGAAACTCAAGACAGAGAGCACAGGGTCTCGGCAGTTTCTCCACCCACCTCCTCCAACCCCACCTCGACCATAGCCTCCTTTGACCCACAGATGCCAAACGCTGAAAGGCTGACGAGCTAGCGGGCTTTGGTTCCACCACAGAAGCCGTGGGAGGAAGGCGGAGGTCTTGTAGGGCTGGGGGTGAGGTAGGTCAGCTTCCCTGGGCCAGCGGAAGGGCTTCAGGCATCGTTTCCAATTAAAGACCTTTGGAAACCAGCAAGCATCTTCACGTTCCTTCAGGATCTCCTCAAACAGTTGTTCCAGCTAAACATGTAGGCTTGGCGAGTTCCTCAAGCTAGTCAGCTTGAAGATGGGTGGACTTCAACTCCCAGAATTCACCACCTATCCAGGCTGGCTGGCTAGGGGATTCTGGGAGTCGAAGTCTACCCATCTTCAAGCTGACAAGCTTGAGGAGCACTACTCTAATAGCTAGAGTTGGCCTCTTCTGGCTTTTCAACTCAAGCTGAGTTGAAGATGTTCTACCAACTCATGGCTGGTGGTGATTGTGGACAGCAGGGAAGATCTTGTGGCCATTGCTTGGATGAGATATTAAACATTGAAGTCCCTGACAGTGGGGACACTGGCTGACCTGAAGCTCTGGTAGATGATGGCCATCACTTGTGATCGCTTACTTGACACTCACAAGGGTGTACAAAGGGAGAATCCTTCCATGGAAAGACCCCTTGAGGCCATTCAGTCTTGACCCCTGCTCAGGGCAGGAATTTGAATTCTAGATGGCTGTCCGGCCTTTGCTTGAAGACATCCAGCAAAGGAGAATCCCAACAGTGTTTGAGGTCATGAGTTCCTCTGTCTAACTGTTCATAACTGCAGCTATTCTGCTTCTAAAGCAGTTATTTATTTATCAAATTTATATACTGCGGTCTTGGGCACTGTATTCCATAGTCCTCCTAATTTGAGAAGAGACCAATTCTATTTGTAGATATACAGGTATTCCTTGGCTTACAACCATCTGTTTAATGACATTTCAAAGTTACGCCAGCCAGGGAGAAAAAGTGATTTATGACCTGACCTCAGAATTATGACTGTTGTACCATTCTAATGGACACACAATTGTAATTCAGCTCGCATTTACAACCAGCAGCTGCATGCTGCGGTTGCACAATTCAGTTGTGACTTTGGCATCTAGTTTCCAGTAAAACAATGTCAATCGGGGAAGCTGGATTCATTTAACGACCACACAGTTCACTTAACAACCAAATGGTTCACCTAACAACCATGTGATTCACTTAATGACATGATTCGCTTAGAGTCCGTGTGATTTTCTTTATGGCTGTGGTAGAAAAAATTGTAAAATCAGTCATGTGATGTCTCGACTTGTGACTACACTGACTTACAATTGAAATTCTGGTCCCAATTGCTGTCGTAAGTTGAGAACTGCCTGTAATTCAGCAAAACCATGCACCAGGGATATAAAAAAGCTAGCAAAGCTTTTAACCAGAACTGCCTTCCCAGAGATGCCAGCCATTTGGGAAATCTAATTTTTTCTGAATTTCTGTAGCTTGTTAGTTAACGATCCCCGATATCAAATTTGGAGCCTCGGATGATATAATGATCAAATTAACTCTTTGGGGGAGCACTTTGAAGCTTGATCTGTAAATTGACCAAGCAGTGGATTTTTCTGATCCACTAAAAAGACAATTCCCCATCACTAATATGAAAACTAACCAAGCGCTCGTGTGAACACAGCTATTTGGGTTTTACTGACAACCTAAGATGTACAAATTCCACCCAGATGTTTCAAACAATACAACCACAATATAAAATATTTTGTTTTTCCTCCCGATACCTTCAAACCTTCTGATTGTTAAAGAGCAAAAGGCAGAAACAGACAAGAGGAAGGCCAGAAAAATGAGATGCACAGTTGGCCAATTGGGAAGTAAACCAGGAAGGGGTTGAATCACACACCCACCACACTGAAACGGAACAAACACAAGAGAGAAAACATCTTAAAGGCCAGGAATTTAAAAATAAAAGTGAAAGTCCATCTGGAAAGACATTTCTTTAACGATGTTTGAAAATATTTCAAAACCCAAATGCACAGATGTACAACAGATGAAACCTGACTGTGAGAGGGATCTTGGAGTCCTAGTGGACAATCACTTAAATAGGAGCCAACTGTGCGCTGCAGCTGCCAAAACAAAGTTAACACAGTTCTAGGCTGCATCAACAGAGGGATAGAATCAAGATCACCTGAAGTGTTAATACCACTTTATAATGCCTTAGTAAGGCCACACTTGGAATACCGCATCCAGTTTTGGTCGCCACAGTGTAAAAACGATGTTGAGACTCTGGAAAGAATGCAGAGAAGAGCAACCAAGATGATTAAGGGGACTGGAGGCTAAAACATATAAAGAACAGTTTGCAGGAATTTGGGTTTGTCTAGTCTGATAAAAAGGAGGACCGGGGTGACATGATAGCAGTGGTCCAATGTTTAAGGGGCTGCCACAAAGAAGAGGAGGGTCCTTCTATTCTCCAAAGAACCTGAATGCAGGACAAGAAGCAATGGATGGAAACTAATCCAGGAGAGAACCAACCTAGTACTAAGGAGACATTTCCTAACAGTGAGAACAATTAAGCAGTGGAATGGCTTGCCTCCAGAAGTTGTGGGTACTCCAACACTGGAGGTTTTCAAGAGACTGGACAGCCATTTGTCCTGAATGGTATAAGGTTTCCTGCTTGAGCAGGGGGTTGGGCTAGAAGACCTCCAAGGTCCCTTCCCACTCTGTTGTTCTGTAAAATATAAAGAAGGTGGGCAGAATGATTCATGAGGTGCTTTCCGAGCTTGGTGGTTTTCTTGCAGATGTTTCATTACCCAATTAGGTAATATCATCAGTGCTAGTCAGAAATGGGGTTTGCTCTCAATTTATATTCGTTAGCAGCTTGCCCTGTCAGCATTGATGGGGTTTGGTCTTAGAGGTTCTTTGGTTGGGCTGTTTACTGTTGGGTTGTTTGCCAGTTCTTTGATTGGGACATTGTTTATTTGATTGCTGGTCTGATGTTAATCTTCAACTTAATCTATGCTGATCTGGGTGCTGATTGTTGGTGGGAAGAGTTTTGGGCTTTTTGTTCCCTTTTTGGCTTGTTGATTGTCTCTTTTGCATAGTCTATAGATGTTGTTAATGTCTGCTGTTAGTCACGAAGTTGTGTCTGACTCATCACGACCCCATGGACAACATTCCTCCAGGCCTTCCTATCTTCTACCATCCACTGGAGTCTATGTTAATGTCTATGTGTCTATTCATGGCTGAAATCTAGAAATCCCCTTAGCAATTTTGGACTGGTCTAGGATGATCGCATTTTCCCAATTGAAACTATGGTTAAGTTTGGCCATGTGTTGTGAAGTTAGTATTCATCAGGTGCATCAGTTGGTGTTCACGGATGCATTCTGCGAGTCTTCTGCCTGTTTGTCCTTCCTACATAGTGGTTGTTGCAATCCTTACACCATATTGTATAGATGACTCCTGTTTTTCCTGCTGGGCCTATTGGCCTTCTGGATCAAAGAATCTCTAAGACTTCTCCCCCATTAACCCTGACATGATACACAACAGCAATAGCCCTTAGATTTATATACCGTTTCACAGTGCTTTACAGCCCTCTCTAAGCGGTTTACAGAGTCAGCGTCTTGCCTCCAACAACCTGGGTCCTCATTTTACCGACCTCGGAAGGATGGAAGGTTGAATCAACCTTGAGCCAGTCAAAATTGAACTCCTGAAGTGAGCAGTGATTTAGCCTACAATGCTGCATTCCAACCACTGTGCCATCCCGGCTCACGAGAATAGGGGTGTCAAACTCATATCGTCACGGTGGCATCACGTGATATATTGGGACTTTCCCCCTCTTTGCTAAACCAGGTGAGGCGTGGCCAGTGTGTGAGGCATCCAGCCTGTGGGCCGGGAGTTTGACAGCCCTCCACTAGAGAATAAACTGAGAGCAAACCCCACACTCCATCTGGCACTGATGATGTTTGCGATTAGTGGCAAATATCTGTAGCTTGAGTGTAGGATGAGGATGGAGGTTCATTCTCCGAATTTGTGGGTCGGTTTCTCAATGTTTCCAGGCTAGGTAACATCTTCAGTGGAATTTAGGGGATGTCAGTGCTATTAAGGGCTTCATGTGGTCAGTAGGTCTTGTGATGTGAAGTTCATGTCAGGTGTCTTGTGATGGGTCTTGTGATGGGAAGGTCTCGTCAGGTGAGGGTCATTGGGAAGAGAAGTGTTTGTTGGGGAGCTTGCGTGGGTTGGTTGCCATCGCTGGTTGGCTATGCAGTTGATCCACCCATGCAAACCCCCCCACACACACACACACAGATAACCAGCACTTCACCTTCCAACAATCCTCATCTCATGTGACCACCCCATCACAAGACCCATCACAAGACCCTTACCTGATGTGACCTCCCCATCACAAGATCTACTGACCACATGGAGTAAGCAAAACATCCCCTAAACTCCAGTGAAGACGTTAACTAGCCTGATAACGAAGCGTTCGGAAAACAACCCATAAGCTCGGAGAATGAACCTCCATTCTTCCTGATGATGTTACCTAGTTGGGTCATGAGACATCTGCAAGGAAACAAGCAAGCTCAGAGAGCACCAAGGACACCACAGTTCAACCCTGAGCTGCAAATATTCTCCTTTATTAGAGAAATATATCTCGGGATCCTAGAAGGAGATTGCTTCAAGAAGCCCACGATTTGGGTAGGTCTTCTCAGCCTTGGTTGGGAATGACATCCTCTCTGGGTCCTCCCCTTCCCCTTGGCTGGGAAGTGGGATTACCATAGCAATGACCTGACCTTTGGCCGTCTGTGACATCAGCATGCTTCACAAGGGCAGCATGGAATACTGGGAGTTTCTTGGACTCCAGGGAAGAAAGGAAGATGCTGCCATGAAGGAAGAGGTGATTTTCGTCCATCTGAGGCGGCCGAAGTGGGAGAACCATGGGTGAGCGAAAACAGTGGCTTCTGAGATTGCATTCTGAGATTTGGGGAAGCAGAAAATCAGGGGAGGTCTGTAAAATCATATTAATGGACATCAACGCTCAAACTCTCTCCTTTTATAAGCTGAATGGGACAACTCACTGTGGCCAACTCGCCACAACCAATCCCCATGGGACAAGTCAACAATTCAATTATTTAAAATGATATTTTAAATTATTTTAACTTTTGTCATTCACTTTTAAATTCGTCCCTCTTTTCGCCTCCATTCTTTAATGATTCTATTCCATTATTTCTTCAATATTAGTGTAGCTCTTGTCTCACAGTGAGTTGGCCATGGTGAGTTGGCATAGACTTTTTATAAACCAGACAGAGAGAGAGATTCATGCCAGCGCAATCTGTATTAACTGCCAAAGTTAGATTTAGGATGTTAATTGTGTTTTTTAAACCCCAATAATTTTTCTTGGCTGATTGTAGCTGGCTCTCTCCAAGGGGCTTGCAAAAGGCACACAATGCTATCCAGGGCAGCATCATAATCACAAGTCCCATAATCACCTTCAACTAAGTGTCACCTCCCTCTCAAGGCTGCATCTCTCAGCCCATTTAAACTTTTTCAAAGAGACTGGTCCTCAAAAATTTCCCCTCCAAAATCATGAGAGAAGGAGGGGGGGGAAGTTAAAATTCAAAAGATGTGCGCGGCAACGGGCCCTTGAAGTAACCAAGGGGAGAAAACACCAGAAACGCTGCTCTGCTAAGTGCTCTTTTTGCATGCCTCTGGGCTAGACTAGTTGCCCTCAAGGGTTCCCATCCGCTCTAACGATTCTGCTGTTTCATTTCCTTCCTTTGGACTCCTCACTTTTGGATGATGCCCTGTGGATGACTGCAGACCCTGACCGAGAACAGGTATTTGTTGTAGAGACACATAGACTTGAATTATTCTGAAAGACATGAGGTGTGTTTCCCTTATTCGCACAAGGGGCAACAATAAGGTCGACAATTGGATAACCAATAGAAGACAATCTTTGTAGCTCAGGGTCGAATGGTGTAATCCTTGGTGGTCTCTGAGCTTGATTGTTTTCTTGCAGACATTTCATAACCCAACTAGTGCTACAAGGGAGTCAGGTTTGCTTTCTGTTTATATTTACATACCATTCAATTTACTTGTACATACTATTCAAAAGAGATGATCGAAAATGAAAATGAAGCGAAAAGATCAAAACACCTTCTCAGTAGCTAGCAGCATCTAGATAAGCAGGGATTAATACCAGGCATATAAGCTGAAAACTATGCCCTAATCAAAGAACTACTAAGAAGAAAACAACACTCAGAGGTCCCCAACCTGTGGGCTGTAGCCCACTATTGGACTGTGGCTTACTGGCCCTTGGGCAGCATGAGTGGTTGGCCAGTGTGTGCACACGCGCACACTGGCCAACTCATGCTAGCATCACCACGAGCATGATGCAGGCGCTAGCATTGCACGCATGCTCACGGCCCTGTTTGTGTCTCGCTTCCAGCCCTGTTTGCATGTGCACATGCATGCGTAAAAGCACCTGGTGTGCAGTGCCCTATAACATCATTTGTAGGGCAGAAGTTGAAACAATTTATGTCCAGGATGTGAGGGGTCTGTAGATATTTTCACAGGCCTTTTTTTGACTCGTGCAGTATAAAAGTTCCTCCATGGAAGGCAGGTTGGTAGTAATAGTTTTTTCTGCAGTCCTAATTATCCTCTGAAGTCTGTGTCTGTCCTGTTGGGTTGCAGAACCGAACCAGACGGTTATAGAGGTGCAGATGACAGACTCCATTATTCCTCTGTAGAACTGGATCAGCAGCTCCTTGGGCAGTTTGAGCTTCCTGAGTTGGCGCAGGAAGAACATTCTTTGTTGTGCTTTTCTGATGGTGTTTTTGATATTAGGTGTCCATTTTAAGCCTTGACATATGATAGCATCTAGAAATGTGAGGGTCTCTACTATTGATACTGTGTTGTCTAGTATTGTAAGAGGTGGTTGTATAGGAGGGTTTCTCCTAAAATTTACCACCATTTCTATGGTTTTGAATGTATTTAGTTCAAGATTGTTCTGATCGCACCACAAGGCTAGTTGTTCAACCTCCCGTCTATATGCAGATTTATCGTTGTCTCAAATGAGACCAATCACTGTTGTATCATCTGCAAACTTCAGTACTTTAACAGAGGGGTCTTTTGAGATGCAGTCATTGGTATATAGAGATAAGTGGAGAGAGCACACAGCCCTGGGGGGCTCCTGTGCTAATTGTACAGGTATCTGATGTGAAAAGGAATCTTGTTATGTAGGATTGTGATATAGGATTGTATTATGTATGTAAGTATGATGTGAAGTCTTAGTAGCGCACATCTTAGGAAACAGAGAAACCTGGTTAAAGATCTGGTTTGGAATTCAAGTCTGCTTTCTAATTTGTCTTTCATTCCATTGTCCAGCTTGGAGACAGGGACGTGCAGAGCATATCAGACAATCAATCTTTGCAGGATTTGAATTACATCATCGATCAGCTGGAACGGGAGGAAATGGAGGGTGAGTAAGAGGATTCCCGGGAAAATAAGGGAGACTTCTGGGCCATAAGATTTAGGAAGGCAGATAGTCCTCGAGTTACAACAGTTCATTTAGTGACCATTCAATGTTACAACGGCTCTGAAAAAAGTGTCAATGACTGTTTTTCACGCTTACGAGCATTGCAGCATCCCTATGGTCACATCAAAATTCAGATCCTTGGCAAGTGGTTCATATTTATGATGGTTGCAGCATCCCTGTTATGGCCCACTAGCTGCCAGCAGAACTGGTGGCAGAATCGGACAGTGAGGAGGTTGGGGAGGAACCTGGGCCAGTGCTGGAGTCTGGGAGAGGGCTCTGATGGATGCTCCGCCATCCGACATTTCCCAGCCACCAGAGAGGCAGCTGCCTTTGGAGGCTGATATGAGTGAGGAGGAAGAACAGCTGGGGCCTGTTCCAGACCCACATATGCATAGAGCTGCTAGGAGAGGGGAACAACAGAGGACAAGGAGCCGACTCGTGAAGCAAAGCACACATGGAGACTGAATGGCCCCTCTCTGGCTGAGGAATAAATAGAAGGAAAGGGGAGTGGCAATTATCACAAGGAACTGATAAGGTCTATTGCTGCAATTTACTCTTCGAAGGACCATTGACTGGACTTTTTGGTGGGTGAGTGCTATTAATTCACAAGAGGTAAATAAAGAGGAGTTTTTTTGTGTGACAAGGAGTCTGTTTCTTGCTTCGACTAAGGCTGGGTCAGAACAGTCCTGGGAGAGTCACATCATCTGCTTTTGTGACCTTCTGACCAGCAAAGTCAATGGGGAATCCAGATTCACTTAACAACCATGTTACTAAGTTAACCAATGCAATGATTCACTTACAACTGTGGCACGAAAAGTTGTAAAATTGGAACAAACTCACTTAACAAATGTTTTACTTAGCAATATCCATTTCTGGCCTCAGTTGTGGTTATAAACCAAGGACTACCTGTACTGAATTCAGAGCACCAGGATATTTGTTGCATGGGGACGTCACGGGGTATGTGACACCCCTGTGGCTTTGAAGAAATGCCTTCGATTAGGGGGTCTCCAACCTTGGCAACTTTACAACTTGTGGACTTCAACTCCCAGAATTCCTCAGCCTGTGAATTGAAGTCCACAGGTTGTAAAGTTGCCAAGGTGACCTTCTGACCAGGGACCACCAAACTCATAATTTTTGGGACCTCAGGGACCACCAAACTCATAATTTTAAATCCCGCGGACCACTAATATGAATTTTGACTGATGGTGGCTTGCTGATATTGGTGGGAGGGAAGAGAGAGGGAGCGAAGGAGGGAGGGAGGGAGGCAGAGAGAGAGAGGGAGCGAAGGAGGGAGGGATGGAGGGAGAGATCCAATCTAACCTTGGAGGGTTGGTGGTGATGTTCTTTCTCTCTCACACCCATACACAAACATACCCACACATAGAGGTCCCTCACACACACACACACACACACACACACAACCATCCAAGGCAGCCACATTCCTAACCTGCTTTTCAGCTCCGTTCTCAGGGGGAGAGAGAGAAAGAGAGAGACGATATCCTGTGATCCTAAATAAAGATTGATGGAGCGATCAGTAGGAAAATGGGGTGGGGGGATTTTCCTGCAGATTTTGGGGAGGATTTTCCAAGGGTCTCTGTCTGCAGGGAAATCCCCCAAAAAGTCTGCAGGAAAATTCCCCACCCTGTTTTCCTACCAATTGATCATTCTTTATTTGGGATCACAGGATACTGTCTCCAGCTCCATTCTCAGGGGGGAGAGAGAGAGAGAGAGAGAGAGACTTTTGGCTTCATGCAAGGAAAGCAGCAGAAGCAGCAAAAGTCTTTCTTTCTCTCCCCCAAACTCTGCCAGAAATGAGTCTTTGTGAAACTTGTCACACTGGTGCAGCCTCTTGGAGCAAAATGCCTTGCAGGGTCCCAAAGACTCATTTCTGGCAGAGTTTGGGGGAGTTTAGGGGAGAGAAAGAAAGACTTTTGCCGCTTTCCTTACATGCAGCCAAAAGCAGAAGAAGAAAAGAAAGAAGTAGCCTGGTGGCCAGGCCAGGTGCACGGGGCATGTGAGGCAAGTTCCCCCCTTCCGCCCCTTCCCCCCTCCCCTCACGACACAAGCTTTGTGTTCCCACGGGCCTTGTGTTCCTGCGCAGCCTGGATTAATTGCTTTGGGGGTGACTTTTCTCTGCGGACCACCAACCACCGGCTGCCAACCACTGCTCTAAGGAGCTTAAACAAGCCCTGAAGTCTTATTGGAAAGAAAGCACCACCTGCTGGCTTCAAATGAGGACGATTCAATCCACATCATTTATAGGTAGTCCCCCTCATACGACCACGACTCCAAGGGAATCCTGGGAATTGAAGTCCACATATCTTCAAGATGGCAAGGTTAAGAGTGAAGGAGTTTGGGAGGAGGGCCGGAGATGCCATTTCCACCCCATTCCCCCTTACTTCTTACAGGTAGTCCTTGACTGACTAGCTGTGGTGATGGTTAGAATGCAGTACTGCAGGCTACTTCTGCTGACTGCCGGCTGACTGCAATTTGGCAGTTCGAATCTCACCAGGTTCAAGGTTGACTCAGCCTCCTGTCCTTCCAGGGTGTGTAAAATGAGGACCCAGATTGTTGGGGGCAAGAGGCTGACTCTGTAGACCGCTTAGAGAGGACTGTAAAAGCACTGTAAAGCGGTATATAAGTCTAAGTGCTATTGCTACTGTGGGGACCAGAATTTCCTTTGTCAACTAAGTCAGTTCAGTGACTCGTGCCTGATTTAACAACCTTTTCTGCCATGGTTGTTCAGTGAAGCACTGCAATTGTTAAGTGAATCCGATGGTCATTAAGCGAATCTGGTTCTCTCCATTATTAATGGTAATGGGGAAATGTCACTAATGCTGAAGACATGACCTCGGCCTGTTGCAACCACCATTAAATACATGCCGGCTGCCCAGATTTTAATCTTGCAACCATGTTGATGCTGCGTCAGTCGTAAGTGCAAATACCGGTCCTAAGTCACATTTTTCAATTTTGGTCACTAAATGAGTTGAGGACTACCTGTAATATTGTCCACCTTGACGGGGGGTCTCCTGAGGAAGAGACAGCCCAGCTCTGAACGGTAGAAGCTGAACCTACCATGGGGATATCCCATGTCCGAGGCTGTCGGGAGCAGGATGATGGGCTTTGGTCTCAAAACTACCTTTCTCCACAGCGCTCTCCCTGGACATCATGAGCAGCCCAGACGAAGAGCTGAAGGTGGATTGGGAAGTCTCCCGAACCCCTTCTCCGGTCAGCACCATCACACCGGGAGTCTCCAGCCAGCCGTACCTGGTGGAGGCGGATCTCAACTTGTCAGTGGAGTCTGTCTCTCCACCTCCTCCCTCGCTTGATTCCTTCTTTCCTTGCAGTCTGCTTGAGGACTCGGCGTTCTCCATCGAGAAGGTGGGTGGGCTCCGTCTCTTTTTGTTCTGACGTAGGCTTTCCCCAACCGTACGAAGACAAGTCCTCGTCCTGATAACCTCTTTTATTTAATTTACAGTAAATTCCTCTCCGGCAAAGTCCCGGCCAACAGTCTTTCAAGATAGTTCTCAATTGCAGACCTTTAATCAGGCTTGGAGAGTTGCCAGGCCGATATCTTTCAGATGCCACAAGTCTCGGCAAGCATGCAGGAAGGAACTAATTGTCTCTTGCAAAACCCCACTTCCCTTTTGCTGCTCTTTTATTCCCTCTGGGAGGGCCCATTCACCGTCCACCTGTGGCTTTACTCCCAAGTCGATCCTTGTTCCTTAGCTGTTCCCTTCTCCTGACAGCTCTGTGCATGCGCACACTGGAAACAGGCTCCAGCTGTTCTTCTGCCCCACTGATCTCCGACTCTGAAGGCAGCTGATAACTGTCAGACAGCCTTGGCCCCATCTCTGCCTCCGACGCAGAGTCCTCGTCCGAGCCTTCTCCAGACTCCAGGACTGGCCCAAGTTCCTCCCCAACCTCCTCACCGTCCGAGTCTGCTGCCAGCTGTGCTGGCGGGCTACAACTGTTTTTGCCTGCAGGTTCAGAGAGCCACTTGCCAGGTTGATGGGTGGGGGAGCTGCTTCTCACCACTCATTTGCTCGTCGTTGGATTTATATATTTATTTTGTATCCTGCCTTTATTACTTTTACAAATGACTGAAGGTGGTGAAGGTATCTGACATGCTTCACTTTTCCCACAACAACAACCCTGTCAGGTGGGTTGGGCTGAGATTGGCCTGGAGTCACTCAGTTGGCTTTCATGCCAGAAGTGGGACCAGAACTCACCATCTCCTGGTGATTGGTACAGACTCAGCCAGCCAGCTTTCATGCCTAAGGAGAGACTACAACTCCTGGTGATTGGCCCCAAAATCACCTGGCCGGCTTTTATGCCCAATAGAACTAGAACTCATTGTCTCCTGGTGATTGGCCAAAAGTCAACCAGTCCGCTTTCATGCTTAAGGCGGGACTAGAACTCACTGTCTCCTGGTGATTGGCCAAAAGTCAACCAGTCCACTTTCATGCTTAAGGCGGGACTAGAACTCACTGTCTCCTGGTGATTGGCCAAAAGTCAACCAGTCCGCTTTCATGCTTAAGGCGGGACTAGAACTCACTGTCTCCTGGTGATTGGCCAAAAGTCAACCAGTCCACTTTCATGCTTAAGGCGGGACTAGAACTCACTGTCTCCTGGTGATTGGCCAAAAGTCAACCAGTCCGCTTTCATGCTTAAGGCGGGACTAGAACTCACTGTCTCCTGGTGATTGGCCAAAAGTCAACCAGTCCACTTTCATGCTTAAGGTGGGACTAGAACTCACTGTCTCCTGGTGATTGGCCAAAAGTCAACCAGTCCGCTTTCATGCTTAAGGCGGGACTAGAACTCACTGTCTCCTGGTGATTGGCCAAAAGTCAACCAGTCCACTTTCATGCCTAAGGCGGGACTAGAACTCACTGTCTCCTGGTGATTGGCCAAAGTCAACCAGTCCGCTTTCATGCTTAAGGCGGGACTAGAACTCACTGTCTCCTGGTGATTGGCCAAAAGTCAACCAGTCCACTTTCATGCCTAAGGCGGGACTAGAACTCACTGTCTCCTGGTGATTGGCCAAAAGTCAACCAGTCCACTTTCATGCCTAAGGCGGGACTAGAACTCATTGTCTCCTGGTGATTGGCCAAAAGTCAACCAGTCCACTTTCATGCCTAAGGCGGGACTAGAACTCATTGTCTCCTGGTGATTGGCCAAAAGTCAACCAGTCCGCTTTCATGCTTAAGGCGGGACTAGAACTCATTGTCTCCTGGTGATTGGCCAAAAGTCAACTAGCAGCTTTTAGGCCCAAGATGGAACTAGAACTCACTGTTTCCTGGTGATTGGCTTAAAGTCACCCAACCAGCTTTAATGGCTAAGGCAGCAGTGGTGGATCAGCTGGAGTGGGGGTACCAGGGTAAGGTGGCTGGGGCGAGGCAACGGCAACCATTTTCCCATTCCAGCACGATATGAGTACCTTTTGCTAAGCTGTAACTTTGGCATCACTTTGAACAATCGCTATTTGTCTGAAATGGTATAGGGCAAGGGTGTCAAACTCAAGGCCAAGATCCGGCCTGCAGGGTGCTTAGATCTGGCCCACGGGGCTGGCTTGGAAATAGAAAAGGACCGGCCTGCAGTTGTTGGGTGCACATGCTCCCCCATGCTGCATTTTCGGCCTGGACGGCCTCTTGCAGCACTCTGCTGGCCAAAACAGGGTACGGGGGGGCTTGACACAGCCCCCCGCACCCTGTTTTGGCTGGCAGGGTGCTGCAAGAGGCCTGCAGCGGACTACTACAATGCTGATCCAGTTTGACACCCTTGGCAGAGGGTCACCTGGGCAGGAGGTTGAACTAGAGCAGTGGTCACCAACTATTTTAAAATTTTGGTGGTCTGCAGAGAAATGTCATCCCCAAAGCACCCCCCCCCCCAAAGCAATTAATCCAGGCTGTGCAGGAACACAAGGTTGCGCCGCCCACATGGCCCGCAGGAACACAAGGCTTGCGTTGCTTGCATTGCGAACAACACGAGGTAGTGAGGGGAGGGGGGAAAGGGGGGAGGGGGGGAACTTGCCCCACTTGCCCCATGTGCCTCGCCTGGCCACCAGGCTGCTTCTTTCTGCTTCTTTCTTCTTCTGCTTTTGGCTGCACACAAGGAAAGCAGCAAAAGTCTTTCTTTCTCTCCCCCCAACTCCGCCAGAAATGAGTCTTTGGGACCCTGCAAGGCCTCCTGCTCCGAGAGGCTGCGCCAGCGTGACAAGTCTCACAAAGACTCATTTCTGGCAGAGTTTGGGGGAGAGAAAGAGAGACTTCTGCTGCTTCTGCTGCTTTCCTTGCGTGAAGCCAAAAGCCTCTCTCTCTCTCTCCCTGAGAACGGAGCTGGAGACGGTATCCTGCGATCCCAAATAAAGAATGATCAATTGGTAGGAAAATGGGGTAGGAAAATGGGGTGGGGAATTTTCCTACAGATATTTTTTGGGATTTTCCCAGGGTCTCTGGTTCGTGGGATTTAAAATTATGAGTTTGGTGGTCCCTGAGGTCCAAAAGGTTGGTGACCCTTGGATTAGAGCAGGGGTCGCCAACCTTTTGGACATCAGGGACCACCAAACTCATAATTTTAAATCCCGCCGCAGACCACTAGTATGAATTTTGACTGATGGTGGCTTGCTGACGTTGGTGGGAAAGTCAGTCCCATATTCCAGAGCTGCAGTAGTCATAGGACTGGCCCTTTGGTCATCCTGAAACAGCTGCTCCTCCACCCGGGTGCATCGGCCTGCCATGGACTGGAGGAGATGCTCCAGGATGACCAAAGGGCCAGTCCTATGACTATTGCAGCTCCGGAATATGGGACCGACTTTCCCACCAACGTCAGCAAGCCAGCCCTGGGTGGATTTCCCTCTCCCCGCCATTGGTCTTACCTTCCAGTTCCAGCTCGCGTGGCTCTACCCAAGGTAAGGTGACCACTGGACTAGAGAAACCTTTAAGATTCTTTCCAACTCTCATCATTATTCTGTTATTCATGGTTTTTGTGTTCTTGCAAAAGGTCCTGGGGCCAACCACTGCCAACATCTTGGCCGAAGCCGAGGCCGAAGCCTCCAAGTACGCGGATGGACTACAGAGCCTGGAAGTGGAGTGGTCCGAAGACACCAACGAGCCTCACCGCATTCTGACTTGTCAAATATGCCAACTTTTTGTGCGGACAGTCGATCGGCTGCTGGACAAATCGGAGCAACTCATGGATCATTACTTGCCCCTTACAGAGGAGGAAATAGGTAGGTGCGACACGACGATGTATAGGTAGTCCTCGACTTACAACCATTCGTTTAACCTTACAACGGCACTGAAAAAAAGGGACTTAGGACCATTTTTCCCCCCCATTTATGAATGTTGCCACTTATGACCACGGTGACGAGATCTGCTGCCAACTGAGACACTTGTTTAAGTGAGTTTCGCTCCTTTTCTGGCCACTGTGGTTAAATTAGTCGCACAGTTAAATTAAACAACGCAGTTGTTACAAGGTTGTTAAGTCACGAGGTTGTTAAGCCGAGGTTGTTTTCTTGTGCTTGCCTGGTCAGCAAACCTGAAGAAAGCGGTAGAGGAATTGGACGATTCCACCAATGATCATGAGATGCAAGTGTGCTTCGCCCGGATCAGCAACCTCTCGGGCAAACTTCGCCAACGTGCCTACATGATGGCCCTGAGCAAGCTGAGGGTAGCCCGGAAGAACACCGAAGAAAATCTGGCCCAGCTTCAACAAACCATCGATTTGGTAAGCTCAGCATCCCTTTTCCATTTGACGCTATCGCCTTCCGGGATGGATGTGCTTTTAAAATTTTCAAAAACTTTTTTTTACAATTCGTAAAACTTTCACAAATGTTTTCTTTTTAGTTTTAAAACAAAGTTTGTTTAAAGGTTTTTAAAATGTTTGCTTTTTAAATTTAAAAACTTTTACATTTTAAACTTAAAATTAGTTTTTCTATTTAATGGACTTTCTTTAGTGGGTTTTTTTTTTTTACTTTACAAAAAAAGTTAGTTTTAATACTTGAAGCTTTTTAAATGTTTATTTTTTTCAATTTAAAAAGTTTTACATTTTAAACTTAAAATTATTTTTAAAGAACTTCCTTTTCATTAAAAAAAATGTGAAGCATTTTTAAAAATCTAAACTTTTCAAAACTTTCAACAATTGACATTTTTAATTTTGAAAAATTTTAAAGTTCAAATATTTTAAATTTAAATTTTTTAAGTTTCAAAATTTTAACATTTTAAATTGTAAAAAATATTTATTAAATTTTAAAAAATGTTATTTTTTAATTTAAAAAGAAATTTGTAAAAGTTTTTAAAAATGTAAACTTTTTAAAATTTCAACAATTGAAACAATTTGATATGCCCAGTTTCTCTTTTCCATTAGCCTCTATCGAATTCTGGGATAGATATGTTTTCAAAAATTTTGAAAATGTTTTATAAATTGTAAAACTTCTACAAATGTTTCTTTTTAGTGTAACAAAAAAAATAGTTTTTAATGTTTTAAGATTTTTACATGCTCGCTTTTTTCAATTTAAAAAGTTTTACATTATAAAATTAAAATTATTTTTTCAATTTAAAGAACTTTCATTTTAATTTAAAAAAACTAGAAAGCATTGTTAAAAACCTGAACTTTTCAAAACTTTCAACAATTGACATTTTTCAATTTTGAAAAATTTAAAAGTTCAAATATTTGAAATTTAAAAACTATTTTGAATTGGAAAAAAATTGTAAAACATTTTTAAACATTTAAACTTTTTAAAATTAAAAAAATTAACATTTTCAATTTAAAAACATTTAAAAGTTAAAATATTTTAAGTTTTAAAAATTTTAAATGTTTTTTAATTAAAAAAATCAAAATATATGTTTAAAATGAAAGGTGACCATCATAAATTAGATCTCGATTTGATATTAACGACATTAATTTATAGGCAGTCCTTGACTTAAAACAGTTCATTTAGCGACCATTCAGAGTTACAACGGCACTGAAAAAAGTGACTCATGACTGCTTTCCATGCTTAATGACTGTTGTGATCTCCCCACGGTCATCTGATCAAAATTCAGACGCTTGACATCTGCCTCACATTTATGACGGTTGCAATGTCTTGGAGTCACTTTTGCAACCTTCTGACAAGCCAAAGCCAATGGGAAAGCCAGAGTCAGTTAACAACCGTGTTACTAACTTAACAATTGCAGCGATCCACTTAAGAACGGTGGCAAGAAAGTTCATAAAGGGAAGCAAAATTCACCGAACCAAAGTCTCACTTAACGACAGAAATTTTGGCCTGGATTGTAGTCGTAAGTCGAAGATTGCCTGTATTTGGTTCCTCTAGCTGCCCAACTCACTAGCCTTCTGGAGATCTCTAATCCAGATTCAGTAGCCCCAATAATTAGGCTAAAAAGACACGGGCTTCTGTACCCTCCAGGGTTTGTGTCAAGCATCTATGCAACCCTTGCACTGATGATGTTACCTAGATTGGTAATGAAACATCTGCAGGCAAACAGCCCAGGTCAGAGAGCACCAAGGACCCCGTCTGTACATGTTTACCCTCCAACCTGTGACTTCATCTTTTCTTCTTCCTCTCCCCGTTTCCATGGTGGGCTCTTCTCCAGATTGGACAGGTCCAACGTGTGGATGCAATGGACTTCCAGAAAAGTTTTGAGAAGCTGACTGAAATCAGCATCCAATGGACTCAGAGGAATTCCATCCAGCAGCAATCCATGAGCCTGCAATCCGAAACCTGCTCCCCTGGCTCCAGTATTGATGAAATTTGTCCGCAACTTGCCCAGAGCAGTGATATTGAAGATTTCGGGGTCTCCATATCTATTTGCAGCAAAGTTGAAGAAAAAGAAAGACCTCCTGTTGAGGGTGAGACCCCGGAAACGGCCCCAACGCTTTCTGTTGAGATTGAGCTAGTGCCGACCGAAGAAGTGACGCCACCTCCATATGTCAGCTCTGAAAAATTGCCAAGTCCGCCAGCAGAGGTTGAGCCAGAAGTTCCACCAGGTCCTCCAGAAGAGGTTGAACCAGAGGTGGTACCTCCAGAAGAGGTAGAGCCAGAGGTCCCACCAAGTCCTCCAGAAGAGGTTGAACCAGAAGTTCCACCAGGTCCTCCAGAAGAGGTTGAGCCAGAGGTGGTACCTCCAGAAGAGGTTGAGCCAGAAGTTCCACCAAGTCCTCCAGAAGAGGTTGAGCCAGAGGTGGTACCTCCAGAAGAGGTTGAGCCAGAAGTTCCACCAAGTCCTCCAGAAGAGGTTGAGCCAGAGGTGGTACCTCCAGAAGAGGTTGAGCCAGAAGTTCCACCAAGTCCTCCAGAAGAAGTTGAGCCAGAGGTACCAAGGTCTCCAGAAGAGATTGAGCCAGAGGTTCTACCAAGTCCTCCAGAAGAGGTTGAGCCAGAGGTGGTACCAAGTCCTCCAGAAGAGGTTGAGCCAGAGGTGGTACCAAGTCCTCCAGAAGAGGTTGAGCCAGAGGTGGTACCAAGTCCTCCAGAAGAGGTTGAGCCAGAAGTTCTACCAAGTCCTCCAGAAGAGGTTGAGCCAGAGATGCCACCAAGCCCAGAAGTTCCAACCCCTCCACCAGAGGTAGAGCCTGAGAAGCCACCAACCCCTCCACCAGAGGTGGAGCCTGAGAAGCCACCAACCCCTCCACCAGAGGTGGAGCCTGAGAAGCCACCAACCCCTCCACCAGAGGTGGAGCCTGAGAAGCCACCAACCCCTCCACCAGAGGTGGAGCCTGAGAAACCACCAACCCTCCACCAGAGGTGGAGCCTGAGAAGCCACCAACCCCTCCACCAGAGGTGGAGCCTGAGAAACCACCAACCCCTCCACCAGAGGTGGAGCCTGAGAAACCACCAACCCCTCCACCAGAAGTCACCAAGCCCCCAAAGAAGGTAGCGTTGACCCCTGTGCCCAAGGAGATGGTCCACAGAGATGTGGCTCACATAACTCTAACAAGTCCCGGTTGCGATGAAGACGATAATCTGCTGCTTAGGATGGCGAGAAGTGAAGAAGATATCCCTTCTGAAGTAAGTTTCCCTTGCCCTCTGCTCCCCTCCCCAAGTCATAACTCTATCGGTGTCTCGGCGATCAATATGTTGAAGACACCCTACCGCACAAACTGGACAAGGCTGCCTCTGCATGAGTCCCTGTTCTGGACTTCGAATCTTGGAACACAAAATGCAGAACAGCAACTCATACCGAAGTACCCCTTTCAGTAACCCCCAGTGCAGTAGGAAGTGGCTACCCTTTTCTCAACCTTGGTCACCTTAAGTTCTGCGAACCTCAACTCCCAGAATTCTCCCAGCCAGTCCTGGACTTTTATTTCCCTAATCTGGAACCCGATCAGAGTGGAATCTCTATATCATGTGGATCACAATTGCAGTCTGGAGTATTTATGAAGCTGCAAATTAGCGAAGGCAGGTTCATTTCAGAAACAGATACAGATTAATAGAGTTGGAAAGGACCTTGTAGGTCATCTAGTCCAACCCCCTGCCCAAGCAGACCCTACCATTTCTGACAGGTGGCAATCCAGTCTTTTCTAGAAATCTTTCAGTGATGAAGCTCCCACTACTTCTGAAGGTAACTTCTGTTTCATAGGTTGATTGTTCTCACTGTCGGAAAGTTTCTCCTTATTTCCAGATTGATTCTCTCCTTGTTCAGTTTCCATCCATTCTTCCTTGTCTGGCCTTCGGGTGCCTTGGAAAATAGCTTGACCCCTTCCATCCTCTCTGTGGCAGCCCCTCAAATATTGGAAGACTGCTATCCTGTCTCCCCTGGTCCTTCTCTTCACTAGACTAGCCAGGCCCAGTTCCTGCAACCGTTCATTGTATGTTTTAGGCATTTCACACTTTCCTTAGCAGCCGCTTAACAGCTAAAAAGCCGGATTCTTCTTTAACTGGATTTATTGAAAGGCAAACCCAAAAGGGAAAGTCTTCGCAATCGGATGTCAATTCACTTCTAATTTTGTTAGGCTCAAGATGCTTTGATTCTTTTGATAATCCTCTGTCAGGGCTGTGGGGAGAGAATTACCCGTTTTCCTGATGAGGAATGTGCAGACACGTGGCGTTCATAGTTTCAAAAATCAGAATAGAGTTGGAAGGGACCCAGCGGTCTTCTAATAGTCCAATGCCCTGCTCAAGCAGGAGACCCTGTGCCATTTCAGACAGATGACTGTCCAATCTCTTCTTAAAGACTTCCAGTGATAAGAGCACCCACAACTTCTGAAGGAAAGCTGCTCCTCTAGTTAATTTTCCTCACTTTTAGCAAGCTTCTCTCCGTCGTTAGTTTCCATCCATGGTTTCTTGTCTTGCCTTCTGGTGCTTTGGAAAATTGGTTGACCACCTAACCTTGCTTTGGGTCAGGGTTTTATGACTGCAGCAATGTAGAACCTTGAGACTTAGCTCTCCAAGGTAAGCCAAGTCAGGGAAGAAACAACATAAGGACCATGTGAAGAACAGTTGCAGGAACTGAGCATGGCTAGTCTAGTGATAGTGACACCATAGCAGTGTTCCAATATTTGAGGGGCTGCCACAGAGAGGAGGAGGGGGTCAAGCTATTTTCTAAAGCTCTTGTAGGCCAGACAAGGAATAATGGATGGAAACTGAACAAGGAGAGATTCAACCTGGAAATAAGGAGAAACTTTCTGACCGTGAGAACAATCAACCCATGGAACAGAAGTTGACCTTGGAAGTTGTGGGAGCACCAACACTTGAGACTTTCAAGAAGAGACTGGACTGCCATCTGTCACAAATGGGGTAGGGTCTTGGGCAGGGGGTTGGACTAGATGACCTACAAGGTCCCTTCTAACTCTGTTGTTCTGTTCTGTTCAGTGGAACAGTTTGCCTTCAGAAGCTGTGGATGCACCACTGTGTTCCTATGTGTATCCCAAGGCTGGCTATGGAATTCTGGGAACTGGTTGGAGAAGCACTGAATCACTGAAACTCTGCATCATAAGCTATAATAACAGATTCTCAAGAGCTTGACATTTTCTTTCCATCCCCTTCTTAAACCAAAG
The DNA here is from genome assembly GCF_049901735.1 of Notechis scutatus. Taxonomy (NCBI): domain Eukaryota; kingdom Metazoa; phylum Chordata; class Lepidosauria; order Squamata; family Elapidae; genus Notechis; species Notechis scutatus. The sequence continues at coordinate 335,686,989 of NC_142009.1, read as the reverse complement.
AGAATCAATGTGGAACAGCCTTGAGTTTCTTCCTCACTTGGTTTGATTTTCCCAGCTAAACTGATATTTCCCGTAATGACTGACCCGTTTCAAGGGTATAGTCCGTACCTCTCTCTGCTGGGAAATAAAATATCCTTCTTGAATTTAGAGGCCTTCAAATCCCTAAAATTCCCAGTCAGAATTCTGGGATGCTAACACATGGTGAGAGGGCCAAATCTCAAAAGGAGATATAGGTAGTCCTCGACATACGACCATCATCGGAACTGGGATTTCCATTGCTACCTAAGGTGCTTGTTAAGTGAGCTGCAAACTTCCATTATAGAACCTTGTTTGCCACGGCTGTTAAGCAAATCTCTGCTGTTGTTAAGTGAATCTTGCAATCATTAAGTGAATCTGGCTTTCCCCACTGGCTTGGCTTGTTGGAAGCTCCCCGGGACAATTGCCAATGGAGATCACATAACCTTAGGACACAGCAACTGTCATAAATACATGCCAGTTGCCATATGCCCGCATTTTGATCGTGTCACCTTGGGCATGTTGCAGTGGGGTTGTAAGTGCGAGGATTGGTTGCAAATCACTTTTTCCAGTGCGGTTGTAACTTTGAACAGCCACTAAATGAATTGGTTGTAAGTCGACGACTACCTGTATGGGAGAAAGAGTTCTTCCTTCACAGAAAAAAAGGGTAATATTTAAAAACATGCACACACACAGAGCAAAAAATATATATAGCTAGAAATTGAAAATCTGGAATGCTTTGCCCCTCAACCATTGTCCACCAGAAAAGTATATTTTACGCTTGATGTTTTTACTCTGATTTTATGTCTTTGATGAACTTTCATATTTTTATGAGGTTTGTTTCCCCGAAAATAAGACTCAACCAGAAAATAAGCCCTAGCATGATTTTCCAGGATGCTTGTAATATGAGCCCTACCCGCCAAAATAAGCCCCAGTTAAGATCATCAGACAGGCAGATGCATTTAGTACCATATTTCCCCAGGGGAGAAAAAAGGTCAAAAAACCTAACCAGAAAATAAGCCCTAATGCGTCTTTTGTAGCAAAACTTAATATAAGACCCAGTCTTATTTTTCAGGGAAACACGGTACAATCAGAAGACTGCAACTAGTTGTGTCTTTCCACTCTCAGTTATGGAATATTTCTGCGAATCGAGCTTCTCCAAAGTTCAATTTAAGGATCTTCTGAAATTTTATGCAAAGCATTCTGAAGCCTACTTTCTTTGGCTTCCAAAATCTTGACCACTGGATGCCTAATTTGGCATCCCAATCATTTCTGATTTTGTTAGGGTGAAGATCTCTTGATTCGTGGAGTCTTTGGTGCTCTGTAAGCTTGCTGGTTTTTGTTGCAGACATTTCATGATCCAACTAGGTAACACCTAGAAGGGAGTGGGGTTTGTGGAGAGGAGAAGGACTGAGGTCATCCTTGGTGCTCTCTGAAATGCCTTGTTTTCTTGCAGATGTTTCATGACCCAGTTAGGCAATGCCATCAGTGCTAGAAGGGAGCAAGGCTTGCTCTTGTTTTATGTACTAATGGCTTGCCTTGTCAGTGTGGGTGGGAGTGTGTTTTGGTGGTCACCTGATGAGGCTGCTGTGGACTGTTGAGCACTAGATTAACATTCAAGAAGTAAACAGTTGTCCAATCAAGCACTGATGATGTCACCTAGTCCGACCATGAGACCCCTGCAAGAAAATAACCATGCTCAGACAGCACCAAGGACCCCATAGCTGTCATTGTCGTCGTCCTCCTCTCCACAACCACACTCCCTACTAGCACGGATGATGTACCCTAATTACATCATGAAACACCTGCAAGAAAACAACCAAGTCCAGAGACCACCAAGAACTCCACGGCCCTCCTCCTACTCCCACTCCTCTCTCTCTCCCTCCCTCCTCCTCCTTCCCACAAACCCCCCTCCCTTCTAGCAATGACGGTGTAACCTAGTTGGATCATGAGACGTCTACAAGAAAACAACCATGTTCAGAGGCTACTGATGACTCCACAGTCCTTTTCCTCCTCCTACCCACAAATCCCACTCCCTTTTAGCCCTGAGGATGTTCCCTAGTTGGGGCATGAAACATCTGCAAGAAAACCACCAAACTCAGAGAGCACCAACGATCCCATAGTCATCGCCGTCGTCGTCGTCATCCTCCTCCTCCTCCTCTCCACAAACCCCACTCCCTTTTAGCAGTGATGATATTCCCTAGTTGGGTCATGAAACATCTGCAAGAAAACCACCAAGCTCAGAGAGCACCAAGGACCCCACAGTTCAACCCTGAGCTACAAATATTCTCTTCTATACATATTCCTTGATTCTCTTGCTAATCACCTGCTAATGCAGTGAGGAGGAGGTTATCCATCTTCCTGATGGAAATAGGTCAGAATTGGGTTTTAGTTGGTTTAATTGCTGGCCAGGGCTGCCACCTACTTGACGAGCAGGTGGGAGGGACCATACATCTGAAGGAATGTCCTTTGGTTCCAACAGGTAGAAATCAAAACTCTAGAAATGTCCCGGAGCCTGACCAGCAACTTGAAGAACACCTACGAGAGCCTGTTGACCAATCTGAAAGATCTTCCCTCCAATCTTCAAAACAAGCTCTACCAAACCTGCCGAGATATGAGCGAGCTCCACTCCACCTTTGCCTCCGCCCACTGTTTCAGCGACTTGTCCAGTGGCCTCTTGAACAAGAGCTTCGCCATCATGGCCGAAGCCCAAGGCTCGATGGACGAAATCATGGAATATGCCTTGCAAAGCCCCAAGGCCCTGCTTTGGTTGAAGGACCATCTCCCTCCCATCCTGAGCAAGAAGGAGGAGACCAAGGCTGAAGCCGAAGTAGAGGTCCCCCCATTCGACATGAGGGATATAGAGAGCAACATCTTGAAAATCCAGAAAGCGTACGACCCTGGAGAGTGTGACAATGACACCCTTTTCGTGAAGAAGGAGGAGGAGGCCGAGGAGATCTCACCTTCTAGTTTAAGAGAAACGGAGGACATCCTCAAAATCCAAGAAGCATACGACCCTCAAGGTTGTAAGGAGGACGTAACTCCTAGCAGGGATGATGAAAAGGAAAAGGAAGGGTCATCTGCTAGCAAGGAAGGGTCAAAGGATTGGGGCATAATGAAAATGCTGGAGCCCTATGTGGCCAAAATCTCCAACTTCCAAGGCCTGCTGGAGAAGAAGCACATCTCATCGTCTCTTGAGAAGGAAGAGGAAGAAGTTCTTGGCCAGAAAGAAGAGGAAGAAGTCTCACCCAGCAGGGATGACATCTTGAAGCTACTCCAGGCTTACGAACCCAAAGGTTGTGAAGAATCGTCCGACTCCGACCAAAGGGAAGTCCCAGCTCCTGACCAAAGGGAAGTCCTTCCACCGAGCAGGGCAGACATCTTGAAACTCCTGCAGGCTTATGAGCCTCAAGAGTGTCATGATGACAGACTACCTAGCAAGGAGGAGAAAGAGGAAAAGGAGGTACCCCCAATTTCTATTAAGGAAGCACCTTCCATTAAGAAGGTACAGGTCCCACCTCCCGTGCAGAAGAAAGAAGTTATCCTACCTCCTGATGAGAAGAAAGAAGAGGTCCCACCACCTGTCCAGGTGGAAGAAGTCATCCCACCTCCTGTCCAGAAGGAAGAAGAGATCCCACCATCTGTCTCGGTGGTAGAAGTTCCATCACTGGTCCAGGTGGAAGAAACAGTCACACCACCTGTCTCACTTTTGGTGCTGGAAGTCCCATCTGTTACTGAGAATGATTTGACTTCAAGCAGGGACAAAATGATGAAACTAGAGGCCAACAAGAGCAACAATAACAACGAGGACCCACCTTCGACCACCGAAAAAGAGGAACAGGCCCCTCCTGAGAAACAGGCCTCTCCTGAGAAACCCAAGGACCTCCTGGAGATCCAGAAAGCCTACGAACCCAAAGAATGTGAGGACGGGTCCTCTACTAGGAGGCAGGTGGAAGAGGCCTCCTCTTCTGCTCCACGGGACCAGGTGGACATCCTCAAAATCCAGCGGGCTTATGACCCCAAGGAGTGTGAGGAAATGACTTACTGCAGGGAGGCAGAGGAGGAAGGCTCAACAGCAGCATCCGAGACCTCTGGACGTTCAGCGTGGAGCCTCTTCAAACTCGTGCAGTCCTACCTCCCGAAGATTATCAAGGACAGTATTTCTAGCAAGAAGGAGGAAGACAAGTAGGAAGGTGGAAGGAATGTGGGGATGGGGGGGGAATGCTTCGGAAACAGGGGTGCTTAGCAGGGGCTGCCAATGGCGATGGACTCACCTTGGAGAAGGACCCAGGCGGTCGATCTCCATAAAGCCAGGCGCGCAGCATGAATCACTAAAGAACGAGACGTTAAGCTGACTTGAACGTTGCTTGTTGTGTTTCCTTCCGGCTATCGCTCCCCACTTGTCACTCCCGTGCTCCGTAGGTCGGGAACTACAAGGTCCATAGGTTTTCTGCTCCAACAGCTGCCATTCAGAATACAGGATAATAGAGCTGAAGGGACCTTGGAGGTCTTCTAGTCGGGTGGTCTCCCACTTTTCCAGTTTTGTGGACCGGTGGAGGAAGGCGGGGATGCTTCTGTGCGAGTGAAAGGCACGTATGGAGCTTGGTGTGCGTGCACAGTTGTCTGCTGTCATGCAAATGCAGCTGCACATACGCTCCCCTGCCCCTTCCGCTGCCCGGTTCTCAACGGGCCACTGCCTGGTGCCATAGTGGTCCCTGGCCTGGGGGTTGGGGTCCCCTGTTCTACTTCAACCTCCAGCTCAAGCAGGAAAATGTTCACCATTTCAGACAAACGGCTGTCCAATGTCTTCTTAAAAGCCTTCAATGGTGGAGCAGCCACAACTTCTGGTGCCAAGCAGTTCCACTGATGAACTGTCCTCACTGTGAGGAAAATTTTCCTTAGTTCCAGGTTGCTTCACTCCTTGATTAGTTCCCATCCATTGTATCTTGTCTTGACTTCTGGCGCTTTGCAGAATAAGTTGACTCCCATTTCTTTGTGGCAGCCCTTGAGGTATTGGAACACGGCTAACATCTCACTCTTCCTTCTTTTCAGTAGACTAGCTAAACCCTATTTCTGCAACCAATCGTCATATGAACAGAACAACAGAGTTGGAAGGGACCTTGTAGGTCTACTAGTCCAACCTCAACACCCATGATGGCGAACCTATGGCAGATGTGCCAGAAGTGGCACGCAAGCCATCTCTTTCGGCATGCCAGCTGTCGCCCGTTGCTGTTTCGGTTTTTGGCACGTGCATTTCGATACTCAGTTCTTTTTTGGTGCACAGGCCCTCCCGTTTTGGCACTAGGTGCTGCAAAGGTTAACCACCACTGTCCTACAGCATTTCTGACAGATGGCTGTCCAGTCTCTTCTTGAAAGCCTCACAACTTCCAAAGGCAACTTCTGTTCCATGGGTTGATTGTTCTCACTGTCAGAAAGTTTCTCCTTATTTCCAGGTTGAATCTCTCCTTGTTCAGTTTCCATCCATTATTCCTTGTCTGGCCTTCGGGTGCTTTGGAAAATAGCTTGACCCCTTCCCTCCTCTCTGTGGCAGCTCCTCAAATATTGGATCATTGCTATTCTGTCTCCCCTGGTCCTTTTCTTCATTAGACTAGCCAGGCCCAGTTCCTACAACCATTCATCGTACATTTTAGCCTCCAGTCCCCTAATCACCATTATTGCTCTTGTCTGAAACTTTGAATGGAAGGAAATTTCTCAGCCCTGGACAGCCATTTGCCTGAAATGGTAGAGGGTTTCCTGCTTGAGCAGGGGATTGGACTAGAAGACCTCTAAGGTCCCGACCAACACTGTTATTCTGCCCTGTGGGTTGACAGCTGGGGATAAAGGTGAATTTTGACTTCTTGGGTGATTTGGTGGGATTGCAATTATAGCTTCCATTAGCCCTACAATTGGCCGTGGAGGCTGGGAGTTGTAATCTGACACGTCTAAAGATGAGGTAGATGGAAACAAAGCAAGTGTAATGATTCCTTTAGCAACGGTAGCAAGAAAGGCCATAAAAATGGGGCAAAATTCACTTAACCTGTCTCACTTTAGAATGGAAATGGGTTCAATTGTCATCATACAGGTAGTCCTCGACTTAATGACCACAAGTGAGTCTCAAACCTCAGTTGCTAAGTGGGACAACCCAAGTCAATGAGGTAGCCAGTTTCACTTGAGAACTGTGTCACTAATTTAACCACTATGGTGATTCACTTAACAACTGTGGCAGGAGTGGTCGTAAAATGGGGCAAATTTTACTTAAGAAATTTCTCACTTAGCAACAAAATCTCTATCATTCATTCATTGTGGGAAGTTCACATTACAAAAAGAGGGATCGCTGTGTGTGGTTCTTACCATCTTCCCAGAATTTCCAATCCAGATAGTCCTCGAGTTACGACCATAGTTACAATGTATATGAAGAAAACAAATTGCGATGAATCCTCACATTTATGTCCTTGCAGTCCCGGGATCAGAATTCGGGCACTTGGCACCCAACGTGTGTTCATGACAGCTGTGGCATTGTGCGATTGTCACATGTAATGTTTCGAGGATGGGCGGGTGGGTATGATAAGCTGACGGAGGACAAACTGGATTCACTTAACAACGGTGTGATTTGTGAAAAAACACTGGCTCCGTTTAACAACCGTGTAATTCATAAAAGAAACTGGATTCACTCAAGAACCATGTGATTTGTGAACAGCCAGAAAAAAGATTGTAAAATAAGACATGACTCACTTAACGGACGTGTTCATGACAGAAATATGGTCCTAAGTCAAAGACTACCTGTACTAAGTGACAGAACGGTCTGCTCCATCGGTGGGGAGGGGGAGGGACTGAAGTCAGAGAGAGCCATCCTCCCCTCATTTGAGGCGGGCGGGGGGGGGGAGAGAGAGGAAGCAACAGGTCCTCAGCTGAACAACTTCACGTCTTCTGGGCGCAGAGGGAGCCTTTTACAAGGAAAAGAAGCAAAAGAGATTGGGCAAAAAAACAACAACCCAAAGCTCCTGCCTCACACGAGAGCTTGTGGGTCCAATCAGGACCCCAGGAAGATGACTCAAGCCTGACCCACGGCAAGAAGACCCGGATAGGGTTTGGGGTTCAGTCCAAGCATTCTTCACAATAGCAAAAAAAAAAAAAAAAAGCTTTCCTTCTTGTGCCAGAGTCCGGACACCTGCAGAGAAGGTTACCTGTGCAGGTGGGACCTGCAACCTCTCCATCTCTTGACCTCCAACCTAGTCTGCTTTTAGCAACAGAGTGGCAACCACACTTCTTATGACTCACAGATGCTTCGAACATCTGTAGGGGTTCGAAGGAGTTGCGGGGAGGCGTCAAAGAAACAACCCATCATCCACAAACAGAGGGAGTGGGGGGAACTCTGCCAACAAACAAAACCTCGAGGTCCAGAAGAAGCCCCCAAAAGACTGGGGGGCCATTCAGCCAGGAAGTTGAAATGACAGAGCGTTTCCCACTCTGAACTTGTTTTCTTGAAGATGTTTTGTTACCCAACTGGGTAACACTATCAGTGAGGAAGAGGAGGAGGAGGAGGAGGGCTGTGAAGTCTTATTGTTCTGAGGTTGGTTGTTTTCTTGCATACTTTTCATTACCAAACATCATCAATGGTAAACAGAAGTGGACTTTGCAGGGAGGAGGGGGAGGGGAGGACAATGACGACGGCTACTACGGGGTCCATGGTGCTCTTTGAGCTTGGTGGTTTTCTTGCAGATGTTTCATTATCATACTAGGTAACATCATCAGCGGTAGAAGGGAGTGGGGTTTGTAGAGAGGAGGAGGAGGAAGGGTAGGGGAGTAGAAGGCCGGTGGGGTCATTGGTGCCCTTTGAGCTTGGTGGTTTTCTTGCAGACATTTCATTACCCAACTAGGTAACACCATCAGGAAGAGGATGATGTCAACTGTGGGGATCCTTGGTGCTGAGCTTAGTGGTTTTCTTGCAGACATTTCATTACCCAGCTAGGCAACACCGTCAATGCCAGAAAGTATTGGCCCTGCCAGGATTGATGAGAAAACACTGTTTTTTTCCCTGGTGGTTCCATGAATGGAGCAGTTTTCTGCTTGAAAATTTGTCCGGTCTTAATCCCTGCTTATCTGGGTGGGCACTGCTGGAGAGGTCTATTTGCATTGTGGTCTATTTTGTTTCCTTTTTAGCTTTTTCATTGTCTCTTTTGAATGGTGTGTAGCTATGCTCGGCTTATAATCAGTACAATGACTTAACAACCATTTGAAATTACAATGGACCTCTATAGCGGTACTTACAACCTGTTTTCAAAAGCGGACACCACCACCCCCGTTGCCACATGACATGTTGGGCACTCAGAATTTATACCCTATTTGCAGCATCCTGCAGCAGACACATGATTGCATTTTAGTTTATTTTTATTTTTTAAAAATATTTTTATTGTGCATTTTCCTTACAATTATAAATGTCATTGTATACTGGTTATATCAAGTCCCTTTTTTCACCATATTATACATCCTAGTTAAAACTATCATACAGTATAATCTCTTTTGCCTACCTAGTGTTCTACATCAGGGTTATAACTATAATTGCTTATTTCTACACCAATACACTATTACAATTCTCATTTTGTGCATTCCATACTATATTCACATACAATCCAATATTAATATTTCTTACATTGTTTATTCTTACATATTTCCATATCTCTGTATTTATATTTATTTTGTTAATCTTCTTTCGTTGTTCAACACTAATGTCTGCCTCTATTATTTATCCAATTGTACAATACATCCCATGTTAGATAGTATTCTGATTCCTCTTCATCCTTGAGTTCCATTGTAAGTCTGTCCAGATCAGCACATTCTAATATTTTTTTTATTACCTCCCCCTTTGTGGAAGTCCTTTCACTTTTCCAGTTTTGTGCATGTAGGATTCTAGCTGGAGTTATTATATAGGATTAAAAATATGTGAATGTTTTGTTATATTTCCCCATTATTATACATAATAAGAATAGTTCTGGTTTCAGAACTATTTGCTGTTTTGTCATCTCTTCTAGCCAATTCTTTAGCTTCAACCAATATTTTTTCGCTGCTGCACAGGTCCACCACATGTGGTAATAAGATCCCAAGTCTGTTTGCATTTCCAACGTTCTGGTGACATATTTGGAAACATTTTTGCCAATCTTGCTGGTGGCAAATGCCATCTATAAAACGTTTTGTATAGGTTTTCTTTGTATGCTGTTGACAACGTTAATTTATAATTTCTCTCCCACAATTGTTGCCAGTTATCTAATTCTATGGTACATCCAAATAAATTTGCCCAAACAATCGTTTCTTTTACATATTCTGCTTCCATTTTAAAGTTCAATAGGTAATTATACATTTTCTTTATTAATTTTTCATCTGTTCCCAACAATATTTTGTCCAGTTCTTGGGGGTTCCTTATAGAATCCATACATTTCTAAATAATTCTTGTTATCTCGTTTGAATTTGGGTTGGTGACCACCAGTCCAAATCAATTCCCTGTTTTTTTTAATTTCTGTTTAGATTTCAGACCCCCTGTTCATTAAGTATGTCTTCATCTTACAATCTTATCTGGATCTAAAACATTAGGGTATACTAACGCTTCTATTGTGGATAACCAGACCAGTATTTTCATCTAGTGGTTCTGATTGATTTTTTTCCCATACTGACACAAGAGCATTTCTAATATAATACCTGTTCTGTCTTTAACTTCCTGGCTGAATATAAAGACAGATAAACTCTACGAAGGCTTCCATACAAAATTTCTTTATTGGATTCTAATAGGCATCCTCAAGGTATAACTCACAGTTATATTGAGATTCATCTAATGTCCAACTTTTGCATAGTTGTCTTCATAGTGTGAAAATATAGTTATCTTCATCCCATAACGATGGAGCAAAGGGAAAGACACCAGCACGATGCTGGAGTCCAAGCAAGAATAAAGGAAACTCCCCCAAACCCAACCAAGGATCAATTCAGTGACCAATCAGGATTACAGATGTGACCACATGACATGAACTACATTTCCCATGAGGCATTAACTACATTTACCATGAGTCATTCCCTTAAGGGGACAGCTCCCAATTCCCAATTAACTATATACTGTCTGACCAGCACAATACCTTTGGAAATATCTGTGTGATTTATTTTCCCGTACCATATGAATGTGTGCCACCCCAGTTGCAGATGATGTCCTTCTATCGTCAATATTCTTTTGTACTTTAAATTTATCCACTCCTTCATTCATGTGTGTATTGAAGCCTGATAGTACAGCTCCCAATCCAGGAGTCCGAACCCACCCTTATTTTTAGTGTCATGTAGCCTTTTCATTTTAATTCTTGTTTTTTCCCCCCTACCAAATAAATTTAGAAATCAGTCTATTTAAATCCTCAAAGAAATTTTTCCCTAATTATATTGGGGTTGTTTGAAATAAAAATAGCAATTCCAGTAAGATGTTCGTTTTTGTTGTAGACATCCTTTCAACCAGTGACAGCTGTAGGTTCTTCCATTTATCCAGATCCATCTTTATTTGCTGTATTAGCTTAGTGTGTCTTCTTTGATGGATATGAATCTTGCTATTAGTCCAATTCCCAGGTATTTAATCTTTTTTGTTATCTGCACACCCATCTTTTCTGTCAATTCATTTTTCTGTTTATTTGTAAGGTTTTTTTTGTCAATATTTTGGTCTTTTCCATGTTTAAAGATTTTCAGTCCTGCCACCACCCCGAAGTCTTCTATTTTTTTTTTTTTTATTAATTTGGGTCCCGTTTCTAAAGGTTCTTCCAAGATGAATACTAGGTCATCTGTAAATGCCTGTACATTGTATTATTCTTTTTTTATTTTCAAACCTTTTATTTCTGGGTCTTGTCTGGTCAGTCTAAGTAAAACATCCAGAGTTAATATAAATAGCAAAGCGCGTGCTTACCAGAGGTTAAGGTTGTTATGCTAGTACGATCCCACCCCTGCTTGTGTTTATTCTTCTGCAATGTTCCCGTCAACAGTTCTGTTATCACCTCAAACAGGTCTTCCTCTTTTTCTTCGACAATGTTCTGGAACCTCAGGTAAAACACTGCTGTTTCCATTTCAAGGAAGATTATTGTCTCCTCTAGTACTCTCTTAGCTTAGGATAGTTTATAGTCCATTTCTTCCACCCTTTTTTCTGTTTGTTCAGTCTTTGTTTCTATGTATTTTCTGCTCATTTTTTGTTATTGTTGGATATTCACAATCTTTTTGTCCATTTTACGTATCTCCCATTCATCTCCCCCATTTTGTTTTTAATCTCCTCATGGTTTTTGGACATAACTTCCTGGTTTTTAGTCATCGCTTCCTGAATCAAAAGTAGGATCACTTGCATACTCTGCATTGAGCTTGACTTCTCCATGGCTAACATGCTGTTGTGGTTTGCTGGCAGCTGGTGCAGCCAGTAGCAGAATCGGACAGTGGGGAAGATCAGGGACCAGTCAGGGAGTTTGGAGAGGACTTGGACAAGGGTCCTGCGTCCGATGCAGAGATGGGGCCATCTGGGAGTGGGGTGCTGCCTTCGGAGCCTTTGGAGTCTGGCAGCAGTGAGGCAGAAGATCCAGGGGAGCCTGTTCCCAGTGCGAGTGTGCGCAGAGCTGCTAGAAGGCAAGAGCAGCTGAAGCAGAGGGGGCGACTCGGGAGTAAGGCTGGGAGGTGATTGCCCCTCCCATAAGAGATAAAAGTCAGGCCAAGATGATGAAATCTTTGCAAGAAGCAAAGTAGTTCGATCGGTTCAGAGTCATCCTTGAAGCTCTTTGTACTTTGGTTGGGTTTTTTTGTACTTAGGTTGGTTTCTTTTCTAGTTCATTTGATACTTCTGTTTTTGGCAGAACTTCACAGAACTGAAAGGTGTTTGTTTATCTTGGGGGGACTGTTTGAGATTAATTCTGGCTGGGAATGAAAACAATTCCAAGCGTTGCAATAAAATAAGTCTTGTTTTTAAAAGACGTGTGTGCGTAATTATGGTTTGGAAGCCTTGGTCAGACACATGCTTTCTATCAAATGCTGATTCGATGGTGATGATGAAGGCATAGATGTCGATGTGGCTTTCTTTCCTATCTTTGATATAGTTGGTATACTTATCATCTCCAATAGTCTGAGAGTGTTTCTACAAATTAACAGACACAATAGTTATTTTTTCAGTGCAATAAAATTTTTTTCTTCCCCATCCCTTATTATGCCATCTTCTGCTCTCTAATATTATATTAATGAGATTACCAGTAAGGACAAGCCCACAATCTCAACTATATATCTCTAATCAGTTACCACATTAATGATAATAATTAGTTAATAATTAATAATTCAATAATTGATAAATGGTAAGCATTCTTAAATAATAATTAGTTCCTCATGTGTCTTGATGGTAAGTGACTCCTCTGTTTCTCCTTCCTTAGACATTCAAATGTATAATTCATGTTAGATTGGTCCTCAGTATTCTTATTATAGTCCTTTGGGAATTTTTTTACAGATTAAAACTTATCATCCATCGTGGTCCCAAAGTCCCTCCGATTGTTAAGCTTTTTTCCAAAACAGTATCAAATTAATATGCAGTTCCCAGGTTCATCATCTTTCTCCTCCTTTTTGTCACTCTTCCAACCTCAAGTTAGTTAATGTCCTCTCTGGAAATCACAGGAACCTTTATGCAAACTTTGTGGATATTACATCAGTCACTTCCCTTTCATACGTACTCTTCTGGTCAGTAAATGGCGCTCTTACTCCTTTTTTCTTTTTTTTCTCCTTCATCATTCTAAGTCCAAACTCAGACCCACTACGGTTATAAAAAAGGTGTATTCCCAATAATCTTAGTCTTAGTATCCTTAGCAAATGCTTAGTCTAGGCTTTGCTGACCAGTCTCCATTTCTTTTAAAGTCCTTCTGTTATGCTTTCTAGATCTGTCAGTGGCTCTTGACAGCTTGGTCGCCGCTAGTCTCGTGGAGCAGAAATCCTACTCCAGCCCTTCTTTTGGGTCCCACTTTCCTTCTTTTCACTGGTTATCTTGGGGTAGATTCATTTGCAGCAAATTAGAAAATTCTCACCAGTACATCCATGTTGTTCTTCCATTTGATCTTCCTCTCTCTCTCATCTAGCTGTCATAGCTTCAGGTTGGCCGTAATGTCCATCCTCTCTCCTGTTGGCTCCAAGGGGTTTCCCCTCATTCTAGCAGGAGATTGCCTTCCTCCACACAGCCTGTTCTGACCAAGACTTCTTGAGACCGTAATTAAGCATAGGCTTAGTTAAAACAACTCTTGTTATATTTCAACGCTGGGAATTATGTTCATTCCCAGCCGGTAATGAGTCCCAAACAGTCCCTTGGGATAAGCATCCACATTTTTCTCCTTTGAATTGCTGCGAACAACTAAAGTGACAAATTAACTATAAAAAAACCAACCAAAGTACAAAGTCCGCACAGAGCTTCAACGTTTCATTCAAACAGAGTGAACAATTTTGCTTCCTGCAAAGGTTTCTCTATCTTTGCATTTCCTTTATACCTTAGGGGAGGGGCAATCACCTCCCAGCCTTACTCCCGAGTCGCCCCCTCTGCTTCAGCTGCTCTTGCCTTCTAGCAGCTCTGCGCACACGCGCACCAGGAACAGATAACAGATAATCAGAGTTGGAAGGGATCTTGTAGGTCATCTAGTCCAACCTCCCACCCAAGCAGGAGACCCCACACCATTTCTGACAACAGGGTCCCCTGGGTCTTCTGCCTCGCTGCTACCAGACTCTGGAGGCTCCAGGGTCAGCACTCCACTCCCAGGTGGTCCTGGCCCCATCTCTGCATCGGACGCAGGACCCTCGTCTGAGTCCTCCCCAGACTCCCGTACTGGTCCCTGTACTGGTCCCCATTCTTCCCCACTGTCTAATTCTGCTTCCATCTGCACAGGCTGCCAGCAAACCACAACATAGCCTATGGGGCTTCCCCTCTACCTTCATTAACCCTTCCGGGGTTAACCACACCCAACAAGGGTCACCAAACAGATGAAATCAGATGGGAATAACAGAGCCCTGTTTCTCGCTTTGCTCTGCTATGACATAACTACCGGAACTCATGTGATTGCATTTTATGATTGTTTCTGCAAGGAAACAACCAAGCTCAGAGATCATCAAGGAGCCCAAACTCCTTTTACTGCTACTACTCCTTCTCACAAATCTCACTCTGTAGTTGTTAGTACCTGATGTTACCTAGTTGGGTCATGAAACAACTGCAAAAAAATAACAAACCTCAGAGAGGACCAAGGGCCCAACGGTTCTTCCCCTCCCCTTCTCTTTTTCTCCGCAAACTTCACTTCCTTTAGTACTGAGGATGTTACCTAGTTGGGTCATGAAATGTCTGAGCACCAAGGGCTCCATGGCCCTCCTCCTCCCCTGCTCTTTCTCCTCCATTCCACAAAACCCACACTCCCTGATGATGTTATGTAGTTGGGTGATGAAATATCTGCAGGAAAACAACCCAATTCGAGAACACCGAGGTTCCCAGTCCTCCCCTTCTCCTCCTCACGCAAACTCCACTCCCTTGTAGCACTGATGATGTTACCTTGTTGGGTCGTGAAACGTCTGCAAGAGAACCACCCAGCTCAAAGAGCACCAAGGACCCCACAGTCGTTTTCCTCCTCCTCCTCCTCTTCCACTTCACAAACCCCCTCCCTTCCCGCACTGATGATGTCCCTTCGTATGGCAATGAAACATCTGCCGGGAAACCACCATGCTCGGAGAGCAGAGCACCAAGGAACACCCAGAGTCATCCTCCTCCACAAAAACACTCCCTTCCGCCACTGATGACGTTACCTAGTTGGGTCATGAAACATCTGCTATAAAATAATCAAGCTCGGGGCGCACCAGGCACCCCGGAGTTCAACCCTGAGCTACAAATATTCTCTTCTATTGGGAGCCCTTCAGCTGGCCCCAGTCCCAGGGTGCCAGGATATAGCCATAACACCAGCACTTAGACTTATATACCCCTTCACAGTGCTTTACGGTACATTCTAAGCAGTTTACAGAGTCAGCCTCTGGTCCCCAACAATCTGGGTCCTCATTTTACCCACCTGGGAAGGACGGGAGCAGCAGTTCCACTACTGGTTCAGTGATTGCATGCGCGCACAGCTTTCCCCACACCAGCTGAGGCCTGTAGTGCCAATCAACTGAGAGGGGAAAGAAGAGAAGAGAGCACAGGGGCAGGTGGGAGGGCCGATCCTGTGCTTTTCTCTGCTTTCTCCTCTCGGCTGATTTCTCTCAGCTGATCGTCAGAGGCCTTTTTTACTACCGGTTCAGCCAAACCGGGCCAAACCAGTAGCATAATATCACCACTGGATGGAAGGCTGAGTCAACCTTGAGCCTGGTGGGATTTTAACTGCCCAAATTGCAGGCAGCCAGCTGTCAGCAGAGTAGCCTGCAGTACTGCACTCTAACCACCATGCAACCGTGACTCAGTTCATTTAGCGACCGTTCAGAGTTACAACGGCACTGAAAAAAAGTGACTCGTGACTGCTTTCCATGCTTAACGACTGTTGTGATCTCCCCACAGTCATGTGATCAAAATTTAGGCGCTTGGCAACTGCCTCACGTTTCTGACGGTTGCAATGTCCAGGGTCACTTTTGCAACCTTCTGACAAGCCAAAATCAATGGGAAAGCCAGATTCAATTAACAACTGCGTTACTAACTTAACAATTGCAGCGCTCCGCTTAAGAACCGCGACAAGAAAGTTCAGGAAAGCGAGCAAAATTCACCGAACTAATGTCTTACTTAAGGACAGAAATTTTGGGCGGGATTGTAGTTGTAAATCGAGGACTACCTGTGTTTGGTTCCTCTAGCCACCCAACTCACTAACCTTCTGGAGATCTCTTATCCAGATTCAGTAGCCCCAATAATTAGGCTAAAAAGACACGGGCTTCTGTACCCTCCAGGGTTTGTGTCAAGCATCTATGCAACCCTTGCACTGATGATGTTACCTAGATTGGTAATGAAACATCTGCAGGCAAACAGCCCAGGTCAGAGAGCACCAAGGACCCCGTCTGTACATGTTTACCCCCCAACCTGTGACTTCATCTTTTCTTCTTCCTCTCCCCGTTTGCGTGGTGGGCTCTTCTCCAGCCTAAACAGGTCCAATGTGTGGATGTTATGGACTACCAGAAAAGAATGGAGAGGCTGACCGAAATCACCATCCAATGGTGTCAGACGAATTCCATCCAGCAGCAATCCTTGACCCTGCAAACCGAAATCTCCCCCGGCTCCAGTTTTGACGAATTTGGTCCGCGACTTGCCCAAAGCGGTGATATTGAAGATTTGGAGGTCTTCTTATATCAGCAGCAATGTTGAAAGTGGACATCCTCAAAACCCAGCGGGCCTACGACCCCAAGGAGTGTGAGGAAATGACTCCCTGCAGGGAGGCGGAGGAGGAAGGCTCAACAGCAGCATCCGAGACCTCTGGAGGTCCAAGAGTGAAGCCTCTTCAAACTCGTGAAGTCCTACCTCCCGAAGAGTCTCAAGGACAGTATTTCTAGCAAGAAGAAAGAAGACAAGTAGGAAGGTGGAAGGACTGTAGGAAAGAGGGGGAAGTGCTTCAGAAGCAGGGATGCTTAGCAGGGGCTGCCAATGACGGTGGACTCACCTCGGAGAAGGACCCAGGCGGTCGGTCTCCATAAAGCCAGGCGCGCAGCATGAATCACTAAAGAACGAGACGTTAAGCTGACTTGAACGTTGCTTGTTGTGTTTCCTTCCGGCTATCGCTCCCCACTTGTCACTCCCGGGTTCCGTAGGTCGGGAACTACAAGGTCCGTAGGTTTTCTGCTCCAACAGCTGCCATTCAGAATACAGGATAATAGAGCTGAAGGGAACTTGGAGGTCTTCTAGTCGGGTGGTCTCCCACTTTTCCAGTTTTGTGGACCGGTGGAGGAAGGCGGGGATGCTTCCGTGCGAGTGAAAGGCACGTATGGAGCTTGGTGTGCGTGCACAGTTGTCTGCTGTCATGCAAATGCAGCTGCACATACGCTCCCCTGCCACTTCCGCTGCCCGGTTCTCAATGGGCCACTGCCTGGTACCATAGTCGTCCCTGGCCTGGGGGTTGGGGTCCCCTGTTCTAGTGCAACCTTCACCATTTCAGACAAATGGCTGTCCAATGTTTTCTTGAAAGCCGCCAGTGGTGGAGCAGCCACTACTTCTGGAGGCAAGACATTCCAAAGAATAGAATAGCAGAGTTGGAAGAGAGGTCATCTAGTCCAAACCCATTTTGGCAGGAGACCCTATCCCCTTCCAGACAAACAGCTGTCCACTCTCTTCTTAAAAACCTCCAGTGATGGAGCACCTCTAATTTTTGGAGGCAAGCAGTTCCACTGGTTAATTGTCCTCATTGTTAAGAAGCCTCTCCTTAATTCCAGTTTGGTTCTCTCCTTGATTAGTTTCCATCCGTTGTTTCTTGTCCTCGCCTTCTGGTGCTTTGGAACATAAACTGACCCCCTCTTCTTTGTGGCAGCCCATCAAATATTGGAAGATGCTATCATGTCGCTCCTTGTCCTTCTGTTTAGTAGGCTGGACAGACCCAATTTCTGCAACCAATCTTCATACGAACAGATAAACAGAGTTGTAAGGGACCTTGTAGGTCATCTAGTCCAACCCCCCACTCAAGCAGGAGACCCTGCACCATTTCTGACAGATGGCGGTCCGGTCTCTTCTTGAAAGCTTCCAATGATAATAAACTCCCACAACTTCCGAAGGCAACTTCATGGGTGGATTGTTCGCCCTGTCAGAAAGTTTCTCCATATTTCCAGGTTGAATCTTTCCTTGGTCAGTTTCCATCCATTATTCCTTGTCTGGCCTTCGGGGGCTTTAGAAAATAGCTTGACCCCCTCCTCCTCTCTGTGGCAGCCCCTCAGATACTGGAAGATGCTCTCCTGTCTTCCCTGGTCCTTCTCTTCCCTAAACTAGCCAGGCCCAGTTCCTGCAACCGTTCATCGTACATTTTAGCCTCCAGTCCTGGTTGCTTTTGTCTGACACCAGAAGAGAATTTCTCAAACCTGGACAGCCATATAGCAATAGCAATAGAAACTTAGATTTATATACCGCTTTACGGTGCTTTAGAGCCCTCTCTAAGCTGTCTACAGAATCAGCC
This sequence comes from Notechis scutatus, assembly GCF_049901735.1. NCBI lineage: Eukaryota > Metazoa > Chordata > Lepidosauria > Squamata > Elapidae > Notechis > Notechis scutatus. The sequence continues at coordinate 335,668,858 of NC_142009.1, read as the reverse complement.
TGTTGCCCCCAACAATCTGGGTCCTCATTTTACCCACCTCGGAAGGATGGAAGGCTGAGTCCACCTTCAGCCTGGTGGGATTTGAACTGCCAAATTGCAGGCAGCTGGCTGCAGCAGAAGTAGCTTGCAGTACTACACTCAACCACTGCATCCCAGAGGCTCCTTATATGCTGGAAATAGTAGAGGGTCTCCTGCTTGAGCATGGGGCTGGACTAGAAGACCTCCAAGGTCCCTTCCAACACTGTTATTCTATTATTCTGCCCTGTGGGTTGGAAGCTGGGGACAAAGGTGGATTTTGACTTCTGCAACTCCCACCATTGGCCGTGGAGGCTGGGAGTTGTAGTCTGACACATCTAAAGATGGGTTAAAGGTAGAAACAGGGCAGACGGCATGACTAAATTGTGCCAATATCGAGGTAGCCAGCTTCACTTGAGAACTGTGTCACTAATTTAACCACTATGGTGATTCATTTAACAACTGGGGCAGGAACGGTCATAAAAGGGGGCAAATTTTGATTGAGAAATGTCTCACTTAGCAACAAAATCTCTAACATTCATTCATTGTGGGAAGCTCACCTTATAAAAGGAGGGATCGCTGTGTGGGGTTCTTACCATCTCCTCAGAATTTCCAATCCAGGTAGTCCTCGAGTTACGACCATTTGTAAATACAATGGCTATGGAGAAAGCAACTTACGATGAGTCCTCATATTTACGTCCTTGCAGTCCCGGGATCAAAATTTGGGCGCTTGGCACCCGACGTGTGTTCATGACAGCTGTGGCATTGTGTGATTGTCACGTGTAAAGTTTCGGGGTGTGTGTGTGTGTATGATAATCCGATGGGGGACAAGCTGGATTCGCTTAACAACCATGTGATCTGTGAAAAAACGTTGGCTCCGTGTGATTCATAAAAGAAACTGGATTCACGCAAGAACCATGCAATTTGTGAACTGCCAGAAAAAAAGATTGTAAAATCAGACACGACTGACTTCACGGCCATGTTTATGAGGGAAATCTGGTCATAAGTCGAGGACTACCTGTACTGAGTGACAGAACGGTCTGGTCCATCGGTGGGGAGGGGGAGGGGCTGAAGTCAGAGAGGGCCATCCTCCCCTCATTTGAGGCGGGGGGGGGAGAGAGAGGAAGCAACAGGTCCTCAGCTGAACAACTTCACGTCTTCTGGGCGCAGAGGGAGCCTTTCACAAGGAAAAGAAGCAAAAGAGATTGAAAACAAAACAAACCCCCAAAGCTCCTGCCCCACATGAGAGCTTGTGGGTCCAATCAGGACCCCAGGAAGATGACTCAAGCCTGACCCACGGCAAGAAGACTTGGAAAGGGTTTGGGGGTTCGGTCCAAGCGTTTCTTCACGATAGCAAAAAAGCTTTCCTTCTTGTGCCAGAGTCCGGACACCTGCAGAGAAGGTTACCTGTGCAGGTGTGACCTGCAACCTCTCCATCTCTTGACCTCCAACCTAGCCTGCGGCAGCCCCCCCTTCTAATGACCCACAGGTTTCAGACATCTGCAGGGATTCAAAGAAGACTTCCGGTTTGCAAGGCTTCGGCAGCAGCAGGAATCCGCGATCGATGCGTGGTTTCTGCGCTCACTACGCTGAGTGCCCCAATCCAGCCGGTTTTGGGGCTATGGCTACCCCATAGAGGTAGCTGAAGATAGGGGAGATCCGGCAGGGGTCCGGGGGAATCGCAACTCCCCTCCCAAGCTGGCTTAACTCCCTTTTCCGAAAGCGGTGGAGCGGCGGTCAGCAATGGCCACCACAAAGAAGCTTTCATCCCAAGCTTGTTTTTGATACCTAACTGGGTAACACCATCAGTGCTGGAAGAGAGAAGAGGAGGGGAAGGAGGACTACTACGGGGTCCTTGGTGCTCTTTGAACTTGGTTATTTTCTTGCAGGTGTTTCATTACCATACTAGGTAACATCATCCGTGGTAGAAGGGAGTGGGGTTTGTGGAGATTAGGAGGAGGAGGAAGAGGGGAGGAGGCCTGTGGGGTCCTTGGTGCTCTTTGAGCTTAATGGTTTTCTTACAGACATTTCATTACACAACTAGGTAACATCATCAGTGCCAAAAGGGAGTGGGGTGTTTGCAGTGGGGAGGAAGAGGAGGAGGAGGAGGAGGAGAAGGGTGACTATGGAGCCTTGGTGCTGTTTCAGCTTGGTGGTTTTCTTGCAGACATTTCATTACCCAACTAGGTAACACCATCAGGAAGAGGACGATGTCAACTGTGAGAATCCTTGGTGCTGAGCTTGGTTGCTTTCTTGCAGACATTTCATTATCCAGCTAGGCAATGCCGTCAATGCCAGAAAGGATTGGCCCTGTCAGGGTTGATGAGAAAACACTGTTTTTTCCCCCCTGGTGGTTCCTTGAATGGAGCAGTTTTCTGCTTGAAAGTTTGTCCGGGCTTAATCCCTGCTTATCTGGGTGGGCACTGCTGGAGAGGTCTATTTGCATTGTGGTCTATTTTGTTTCCTTTTTAGCTTTTTCGTTGTCTCTTTGGAATGGTGTATAGCTATGCTCAACTTACAATCAGTACAATGACTTAACAACCATTTGAAGTTACAATGGACCTCTGTAGCGGTACTTACAACCTGTTTTCAAAAACTGACACACACACACACACACCTGTTGCCACATGCCATGTTGCGTGCTCAGAAAGCAGTCCTCATAGCAATATGCAGCATCCTGCAGTCACATGACTGCATTTTATGATGGTTTCTGCAAGGAAACAACTAACCTCAGAGAGCATCAAGGAGGCCACAGTCCTTTTACTTCCTCTCCTCCTCCTCCTCCTCCTCCTCCTCCTCCTCCTCCTCCTCCTCCTCCTCCTCCTCCTCCTCCTCCCAAACCTCACTCTGTAGTTGTTACTACCCGATGTTACCTAGTTGGCTCATGAAACAACTGCAAGAAAATAACAAACCTCTGACAGCACCAAGGGCCCAATGGTTCTTCCCCTCCCCTTCTCTTTTTCTCCGCAAACTTCATTCCTTTCAACACTGAGGATGTTACCTAGTTGGATCATGAAATGTCTGAGCACCAAGGGCTCCATGGCCCTCCTCCTCCCCTGCTCCTTCTCCTCCATTCCACAAAACCCACACCCCCTGATGATGTTATGTAGTTGGGTGAAGAAATATCTGCAGGAAAACAACCCAATTCAAGAGCACCGAGGACCCCAGTCCTCCTTTTCCTCCTCCTCGTGCAAACCCCACTCCCTTGTAGCACTGATGACGTTACCTTGTTGGGTCATGAAACGTTTGCAAGAGAACCACCCAGTTCAAAGAGCACCAAGGACCCCCCCCCCCACAGTCCTCCTCCTCCTAAACGGGGGTCGGATTCAAATTTTGCAACAACCGGTTCTGTCGGCGTGGCTAGGTGGGTATGGCTAGGGGTGTGTGGCCATGTGACTGGTTGGGCATGGCTTCTTTTTTTTTGCAGCACCCTCTCCTCATATTTTGGGCCTCCTGGACCTCAGGGAAGCCTCCCGGGAGCGTTTTTAGCCACAGAAGGCTTCCTGGGGCCCAGGAAGGCAAAAATGGAGGGGGACAGGGTGTGAATGCTGCACCCCCACACACACACACAACTTTTTGCCTTCCTGGGCCTCAGGGAAGCCTCCTGGGTGAAGCAGGAAGTAAGCGAGGGGAATCCCAGCACAGCTGATCGTAGGAAGAGCTGATGGTCGGGAGGAGGGGGAAAAAAGAAAATACCTTAAGGAGTGACTGGGTAGGGAAGAAGGCAGTCAGCCATGTTGCACATACGCGACAAGGACTGACTGAGCAAGGAGTGGTGGGGTGGGCAGAGAGAGAGGCGGGCCCAGATTTGCCAGTTCTCCGAACTGTGCAGAATCATAACAACCGGTTCTATAGAACCGGTCCGAACCGATAGAAATCCCACCCCTGCTCCTAAACCCCACTCCCTTCTACCACTGATGACATTACCTAGTTGGGTCACGAAACATCTGCTAGAAAATAATCAAGCTCAGCGAGTACCGAGACCCGACAGTTCAACCGTGAGATACACATATTCTCTTCTCTTGGGAGCCCTTCAGCTGGCCCCACTGAGAATCCCCAGTCCCGGGGCGTTAGGATATAGCCATAGCACCAGCAGTTCAGACTGACATCCCACTTCACAGTGTTTTACAGTCCATTCTAAACAGTTTGCAAAGTCAGCTTCTTGCCCCCCAACAATCTGGGTCCTCATTTTACCCACCTCGGAAAGAGGATAAGGCTGAGTCAACCTTGAGCCTGGTGGGATTCAAACTGCCCAAATAGCAGGCAGCTGGCTGTCAGCAGAAGTAATCTGCAGCACTGCACTCTAACCATTGTGCCACCGAGACTCAGTTCGTTTAGCGATTGTTCAGAGTTACAATGGCACTGAAAAAAAGGAACTTACGACCATTTTCCACACTTAACAATCTCCCCACAGTCACATGGTCAAAATTCAGACGCTTGGCAACTGCCTCACATTTATGATGGTTGCAATGTCCCGGGGTTACTTTTGCGACCTCCTGACAAGCCAAAGCCAATGGGAAGGCCAGATTCATTTAACAACTGTGTTACGAGGGCTATCCACAAAATAGATTACGTTTTCGTCTGTAGCAAGAAGGGGGCGGAGCTAGCGTGGCCATCTTTGGTCTGAGCGTCCGCCGCTCAGTCTGCATCTAGTCGTGCTAGTGGGAGGTTCGTATCGTTGCCCGTTATTTCACAGCAAACGTTTGAAATCTGTGCTGCCATTGAAAATCCCTCGAGATGTGAGGTGCGATCAGTGATAAGGCTTTTGTTGGCAAAAAAACATAAACCGATTGAAATGATTGTGAAACGTTGCAAAAACTAAGAAAAGCAATTCAGAACAAGCGTGAGGAAAGTTAAGCTCAAAATTTTTGAATTTTTGCATGACAATGCAACGACCACACACAGCAAATCGCACTCGAGAAGTCCTGAATGCTTTCAAGTGGGAGATTTTTCCTTATCCGCACTACAGCAAGATCGGGCTTTTCTCGAGGGATTTTCAATGGCAGCACACATTTCAAACGTTTGCTGTGAAATAACGGGCAACGATACGAACCTCCCACTAGCACGACTAGATGCAGACTGAGCGGCGGACGCACAGACCAAAGATGGCCACGCTAGCTCTGCCCCTTCTTGCTACAGATGAAAACGTAATCTATTTTGTGGATAGCCCTCGTATCCACTTAACAGTGATCCACTTAACAACTGTGGCAAGAAAGTTCATAAAAGTGAGCAAAATTCACCAAACCAATATCTTAAGGACAGAGGTTTGGGGCTGGACTGTAGGCGTAAGTAGCTGCCCAACTCACTAGCCTTCTGGAGATATCTAATCCAGATTCAGTAGCCCCAATAATTAAGCTAAAAAGGCTGCTGTACCCACAGGGGTTTATGTCAAGCATCTATGCAATCCTTGCACTGATGATGTTACCTAGTTTGGTAACGAAATGTCTGCAAGCAAACAGCCCAGGTCAGAGAGCACCAAGGACCCCGTCTGTACATGTTTACCCTCCAACTTGTGACTTCATCTTTTCTTCTTCCTCTCCCCACTTGTGTGGTGGGCTCTTCCCCAGATTGAACAGGTCCAACGTCTGGATGTTATGGACTTCCAGAAAAGTTTTGAGAACCTGAGTAAAATCAGCATCCAATGGAGTCAAAGATATGCCCAACAGCAGCAATCCATGAGCCTGCGAACTGAAACATTCTCCCCCGACACCAGTATTGACGAAATGGGTCGTCGACTTGCCGAGAGCAGCGATAATGAAGACCTTGGGGTCTTCATATCTATAAGCAGCAAGGTTGAAGAAAAGAAAGAACCTCCTATTCAGGGGGAGACCCAAGAGATGGTTTCAACGTTTTCCACAAAGATTCACTACACGGAGGAGATTGAGGTAGTGCCGACCGAAGAAATTACGCCACCTCCAGATGTCAGCTCTGAGAAGTTGCCAAGTCAATCAGAAGTTGAACCAGAGGTGTCACCAAGTCCTCCAGCAGAGGTTGAGCCAGAGGTACGATCAAGTCTCCCAGCAGAGGTGGAGCCAGAGGTGATACCAAGCCCTCCAGTTGAGCCAGAAGTTCCACCAAGCTCTCCAGAAGAGGTTGAGCCAAAGGTTCCACCAAGCTCTCCAGAAGAGGTTGAGCCAAAGGTTCCACCAAGCTCTCCAGAAGAGGTTGAGCCAGAAATCCCACCAAGTCCTTCAGCAGAGGTTCAGCCAGAGGTGGCACTGACTCCTTCAGCAGAGGTTCAGCCAGAGGTACCACCAAGCCCTCCAGAAGGGGTTGAGCCAGAATTTCCACCAGCAGAGGTTGTGCCAGAGGTCGTACCAAGTCCTTCAGCAGAGGTTCGGCCAGAGGTACCACCAAGTCCTTCAGCAGAGGTTCGGCCAGAGGTACCACCAAGTCCTTCAGTAGAGGTTCGGCCAGAGGTACCACCAAGTCCTTCAGTAGAGGTTCGGCCAGAGGTACCACCAAGTCCTTCAGTAGAGGTTCGGCCAGAGGTACCACCAAGTCCTTCAGTAGAGGTTGCCAGAGGTACCACCAAGTCCTACAGTAGAGGTTCGGCCAGAGGTACCACCAAGTCCTTCAGTAGAGGTTCGGCCAGAGGTACCACCAAGTCCTTCAGCAGAGGTTCGGCCAGAGGTACCACCAAGTCCTTCAGTAGAGGTCCGGCCAGAGGTACCACCAAGTCCTTCAGTAGAGGTCCGGCCAGAAATCCCACCAAGTCCTTCAGTAGAGGTTTGGCCAGAGGTACCACCAAGTCCTTCAGTAGAGGTCCGGCCAGAAATCCCACCAAGTCCTTCAGTAGAGGTTTGGCCAGAGGTACCACCAAGTCCTTCAGTAGAGGTCCGGCCAGAGGTACCACCAAGTCCTTCAGTAGAGGTCCGCCAGAAATCCCACCAAGTCCTTCAGTAGAGGTCCGGCCAGAGGTACCACCAAGTCCTTCAGTAGAGGTCCGGCCAGAAATCCCACCAAGTCCTTCAGTAGAGGTCCGCCAGAGGTACCACCAAGTCCTTCAGTAGAGGTCCGGCCAGAGGTACCACCAAGTCCTTCAGTAGAGGTCCGGCCAGAAATCCCACCAAGTCCTTCAGTAGAGGTTTGGCCAGAGGTACCACCAAGTCCTTCAGTAGAGGTTCGGCCAGAGGTACCACCAAGTCCTTCAGTAGAGGTTCGGCCAGAGGTACCACCAAGTCCTTCAGTAGAGGTCCGGCCAGAAATCCCACCAAGTCCTTCAGTAGAGGTCCAGCCAGAGGTACCACCAAGTCCTTCAGTAGAGGTTCGGCCAGAGGTACCACCAAGTCCTTCAGTAGAGGTCCAGCCAGAAGTCCCACCAAGTCCTTCAGTAGAGGTCCAGCCAGAAGTCCCACCAAGTCCTTCAGTAGAGGTTCGGCCAGAGGTACCACCAAGTCCTTCAGTAGAGGTTTGGCCAGAGGTACCACCAAGTCCTTCAGTAGAGGTCCAGCCAGAGGTACCACCAAGTCCTTCAGTAGAGGTTCGGCCAGAGGTACCACCAAGTCCTTCAGTAGAGGTCCAGCCAGAGGTACCACCAAGTCCTTCAGTAGAGGTCCACCCAGAGGTACCACCAAGTCCTTCAGTAGAGGTCCGGCCAGAGGTACCACCAAGTCCTTCAGTAGAGGTTCGGCCAGAGGTACCACCAAGTCCTTCAGTAGAGGTTCGGCCAGAGGTACCACCAAGTCCTTCAGTAGAGGTCCGGCCAGAGGTACCACCAAGTCCTTCAGTAGAGGTTCGGCCAGAGGTACCACCAAGTCCTTCAGTAGAGGTCCGCCAGAGGTACCACCAAGTCCTTCAGTAGAGGTCCGGCCAGAGGTACCACCAAGTCCTTCAGTAGAGGTCCGGCCAGAGGTACCACCAAGTCCTTCAGTAGAGGTCCGGCCAGAGGTACCACCAAGTCCTTCAGTAGAGGTTCGGCCAGAGGTACCACCAAGTCCTTCAGTAGAGGTCCGGCCAGAGGTACCACCAAGTCCTTCAGTAGAGGTTCGGCCAGAGGTACCACCAAGTCCTTCAGTAGAGGTTCGGCCAGAGGTACCACCAAGTCCTTCAGTAGAGGTCCACCCAGAGGTACCACCAAGTCCTTCAGTAGAGGTCCGGCCAGAGGTACCACCAAGTCCTTCAGTAGAGGTCCGGCCAGAGGTACCACCAAGTCCTTCAGTAGAGGTTCGGCCAGAGGTACCACCAAGTCCTTCAGTAGAGGTCCAGCCAGAGGTACCACCAAGTCCTTCAGTAGAGGTCCACCCAGAGGTACCACCAAGTCCTTCAGTAGAGGTCCGGCCAGAGGTACCACCAAGTCCTTCAGTAGAGGTTCGGCCAGAGGTACCACCAAGTCCTTCAGTAGAGGTTCGGCCAGAGGTACCACCAAGTCCTTCAGTAGAGGTCGGCCAGAGGTACCACCAAGTCCTTCAGTAGAGGTCCAGCCAGAGGTACCACCAAGTCCTTCAGTAGAGGTTCGGCCAGAGGTACCACCAAGTCCTTCAGTAGAGGTTCGGCCAGAGGTACCACCAAGTCCTTCAGCAGAGGTTCGGCCAGAGGTACCACCAAGTCCTTCAGTAGAGGTTCGGCCAGAGGTACCACCAAGTCCTTCAGTAGAGGTTCGGCCAGAGGTACCACCAAGTCCTTCAGTAGAGGTTCGGCCAGAGGTACCACCAAGTCCTTCAGTAGAGGTCCACCCAGAGGTACCACCAAGTCCTTCAGTAGAGGTTTGGCCAGAGGTACCACCAAGTCCTTCAGTAGAGGTCCACCCAGAGGTACCACCAAGTCCTTCAGTAGAGGTTCGCCAGAGGTACCACCAAGTCCTTCAGTAGAGGTTCAGCCAGAGGTACCACCAAGTCCTTCAGTAGAGGTCCACCCAGAGGTACCACCAAGTCCTTCAGTAGAGGTTTGGCCAGAGGTACCACCAAGTCCTTCAGTAGAGGTCCACCCAGAGGTACCACCAAGTCCTTCAGTAGAGGTTCGGCCAGAGGTACCACCAAGTCCTTCAGTAGAGGTTCGGCCAGAGGTACCACCAAGTCCTTCAGTAGAGGTCCACCCAGAGGTACCACCAAGTCCTTCAGTAGAGGTTCGGCCAGAGGTACCACCAAGTCCTTCAGTAGAGGTTCGGCCAGAGGTACCACCAAGTCCTTCAGTAGAGGTCCGGCCAGAGGTACCACCAAGTCCTTCAGCAGAGGTTCGGCCAGAGGTACCACCAAGTCCTTCAGTAGAGGTTCGGCCAGAGGTACCACCAAGTCCTTCAGTAGAGGTTCGGCCAGAGGTACCACCAAGTCCTTCAGTAGAGGTTCGGCCAGAGGTACCACCAAGTCCTTCAGTAGAGGTTCGGCCAGAGGTACCACCAAGTCCTTCAGTAGAGGTTCGGCCAGAGGTACCACCAAGTCCTTCAGTAGAGGTTCGGCCAGAGGTACCACCAAGTCCTTCAGTAGAGGTTCGGCCAGAGGTACCACCAAGTCCTTCAGTAGAGGTCCGGCCAGAGGTACCACCAAGTCCTTCAGTAGAGGTTCGGCCAGAGGTACCACCAAGTCCTTCAGTAGAGGTTCGGCCAGAGGTACCACCAAGTCCTTCAGTAGAGGTTCGGCCAGAGGTACCACCAAGTCCTTCAGTAGAGGTCCGGCCAGAGGTACCACCAAGTCCTTCAGTAGAGGTTCGGCCAGAGGTACCACCAAGTCCTTCAGTAGAGTTTCGGCCAGAGGTACCACCAAGTCCTTCAGTAGAGGTCCACCCAGAGGTACCACCAAGTCCTTCAGTAGAGGTCCAGCCAGAGGTACCACCAAGTCCTTCAGTAGAGGTCCAGCCAGAGGTACCACCAAGTCCTTCAGCAGAGGTTCGGCCAGAGGTACCACCAAGTCCTTCAGTAGAGGTCCAGCCAGAGGTACCACCAAGTCCTTCAGTAGAGGTCCAGCCAGAAGTCCCACCAAGTCCTTCAGCAGAGGTTCAGCCAGAAGTCCCACCAAGTCCTCCAGCAGAGGTTTGGCCAGAAGTCCCACCAAGTCCTCCAGCAGAGGTTTGGCCAGAGGTACCACCAAGTCCTTCAGTAGAGGTCCAGCCAGAAGTCCCACCAAGTCCTTCAGCAGAGGTTGAGCGAGAAGTCCCACCAAGTCCTTCAGCAGAGGTTTGGCCAGAAATCCCACCAAGTCCTTCAGCAGAGGTTCGGCCAGAAGTCCCACCAAGTCCTTCAGCAGAGGTTCGGCCAGAAGTCCCACCAAGTCCTTCAGCAGAGGTTTGGCCAGAAATCCCACCAAGTCCTTCAGCAGAGGTTCGGCCAGAGGTACCACCAAGTCCTTCAGTAGAGGTCCGGCCAGAGGTACCACCAAGTCCTTCAGTAGAGGTTCGGCCAGAGGTACCACCAAGTCCTTCAGTAGAGGTTCGGCCAGAGGTACCACCAAGTCCTTCAGTAGAGTTTCGCCAGAGGTACCACCAAGTCCTTCAGTAGAGGTCCACCCAGAGGTACCACCAAGTCCTTCAGTAGAGGTCCAGCCAGAGGTACCACCAAGTCCTTCAGTAGAGGTCCAGCCAGAGGTACCACCAAGTCCTTCAGCAGAGGTTCGGCCAGAGGTACCACCAAGTCCTTCAGTAGAGGTCCAGCCAGAGGTACCACCAAGTCCTTCAGTAGAGGTCCAGCCAGAAGTCCCACCAAGTCCTTCAGCAGAGGTTTGGCCAGAAGTCCCACCAAGTCCTCCAGCAGAGGTTTGGCCAGAGGTACCACCAAGTCCTTCAGTAGAGGTCCAGCCAGAAGTCCCACCAAGTCCTTCAGCAGAGGTTGAGCGAGAAGTCCCACCAAGTCCTTCAGCAGAGGTTTGGCCAGAAATCCCACCAAGTCCTTCAGCAGAGGTTCGGCCAGAAGTCCCACCAAGTCCTTCAGCAGAGGTTCGGCCAGAAGTCCCACCAAGTCCTTCAGCAGAGGTTTGGCCAGAAATCCCACCAAGTCCTTCAGCAGAGGTTCGGCCAGAAGTCCCACCAAGTCCTTCAGCAGAGGTTCGGCCAGAAGTCCCACCAAGTCCTTCAGCAGAGGTTCGGCCAGAAATCCCACCAAGTCCTTCAGCAGAGGTTTGGCCAGAAATCCCACCAAGTCCTTCAGTAGAGGTCCAGCCAGAGGTACCACCAAGTCCTTCAGTAGAGGTCCACCCAGAGGTACCACCAAGTCCTTCAGTAGAGGTTCGGCCAGAGGTACCACCAAGTCCTTCAGTAGAGGTCCACCCAGAGGTACCACCAAGTCCTTCAGTAGAGGTCCAGCCAGAGGTACCACCAAGTCCTTCAGCAGAGGTCCACCCAGAGGTCGTACCAAGTCCTTCAGCAGAGGTTCGGCCAGAGGTACCACCAAGTCCTTCAGCAGAGGTCCACCCAGAGGTACCACCAAGTCCTTCAGTAGAGGTTCGGCCAGAGGTACCACCAAGTCCTTCAGCAGAGGTTCGGCCAGAGGTACCACCAAGTCCTTCAGTAGAGATCCAGCCAGAGGTACCACCAAGTCCTTCAGCAGAGGTCCACCCAGAGGTACCACCAAGTCCTTCAGCAGAGGTTCGGCCAGAGGTACCACCAAGTCCTTCAGTAGAGGTCCAGCCAGAGGTACCACCAAGTCCTTCATTAGAGGTCCACCCAGAGGTACCACCAAGTCCTTCAGTAGAGGTGCAGCCAGAGGTACCACCAAGTCCTTCAGCAGAGGTCCACCCAGAGGTACCACCAAGTCCTTCAGCAGAGGTTCGGCCAGAGGTACCACCAAGTCCTTCATTAGAGGTCCACCCAGAGGTACCACCAAGTCCTTCAGTAGAGGTGCAGCCAGAGGTACCACCAAGTCCTTCAGCAGAGGTCCACCCAGAGGTACCACCAAGTCCTTCAGTAGAGGTTCAGCCAGAGGTACCACCAAGTCCTTCAGTAGAGGTCCAGCCAGAGGTACCACCAAGTCCTTCAGCAGAGGTTCGGCCAGAGGTACCACCAAGTCCTTCAGTAGAGGTCCAGCCAGAGGTACCACCAAGTCCTTCATTAGAGGTCCACCCAGAGGTACCACCAAGTCCTTCAGTAGAGGTTCAGCCAGAGGTACCACCAAGTCCTTCAGCAGAGGTCCACCCAGAGGTACCACCAAGTCCTTCAGCAGAGGTTCGGCCAGAGGTACCACCAAGTCCTTCAGCAGAGGTCCACCCAGAGGTACCACCAAGTCCTTCAGCAGAGGTTCGGCCAGAGGTACCACCAAGTCCTTCAGTAGAGGTCCAGCCAGAGGTACCACCAAGTCCTTCAGCAGAGGTTTGGCCAGAGGTACCACCAAGTCCTTCAGCAGAGGTCCAGCCAGAGGTACCACCAAGTCCTTCAGTAGAGGTCCAGCCAGAGGTACCACCAAGTCCTTCAGTAGAGGTTCGGCCAGAGGTACCACCAAGTCCTTCAGTAAAGGTCCAGCCAGAGGTACCACCAAGTCCTTCAGCAGAGGTTCGGCCAGAGGTACCACCAAGTCCTTCAGTAGAGGTCCAGCCAGAGGTACCACCAAGTCCTTCAGTAGAGGTTCGGCCAGAGGTACCACCAAGTCCTTCAGCAGAGGTCCAGCCAGAGGTACCACCAAGTCCTTCAGCAGAGGTTGAGCAAGAGGTCGTACCAAGTCCTCCAGCAGAGGTGGAGCCAGAGGTCGTACCAAGCCCAGAATTTCCAAGCCCTCCATCAGAGGTGGAACCCAAGAAGCCACCAACCCCTCCACCAGAAGTCACCAAGCCCCCAAAGATGGCAGCGTTGACCCCTGTGCCCAAGGAGAAGATCCCCAGAGATGTGGCGCACATAACTCTAACCAATCCTGGTTGCGATGAAGACGGTAATCTGCTGTTTAGGCTGGCGAGAAGTGAAGATATCCCTTCTGAAGTAAGTTTCCCTTGCCCTCTGCTCCCCTCCCCAAGTCATAACGCTATCGGTGTCTCGGCGATCAATATGTTGAAGACACCCTACCACACAACCTGGACAAGGCTGCCTCTGCATGAGTCCCTGTTCTGGACTTCCAATCTTGGAACACAAAATGCAGAACAGCAACTCATACCAAAGTACCCCTTTCAGTAACCCTCAGTGCAGCGGGTGGGTTTTCTACAACAGTGAGGGTGGGGAATCATCTGTACAACACGATTTAGAGATCCAATGATTTCCTCTTTTCTAGCTAATCTAAATCGCGCTGCACAGCTGATCAGGGTGAAACAGCTGATCGTTGGGTGAGGTGGGGTAAAGAGATACCAGTTCAGCCGAACTGGTATCATTTTTTTTTACTACTGGTTCATTCGAACTGGGCCGATCTGGTAGAATACGACCACTGCTCTGTGGACTTCAACTCCCAGAATTCCCCCAGCCAGTCCTGGACTTTTATTTCCCTAATCTGGAACCCGATCAGTGTGGAATCTCTATATCATAATTGTAGTCTGGAGTATTTATGAAGCTGCAAGTTAGCGAAGGCGGATTCATTTCAGATATAGAGTTGGAAGGGACCTTGTAGGTCATCTAGTCTAACCCCATGCCCAAGCAGACCCTACACCATTTCTGGCAGGTGGCAATTTAATCTCTTCTAGAAAGCTTCCAGTGATGAAGCTCCCACAACTTCCGAAGGTAACTTCTGTTCCGTTGGAGGATTGTTCTCACGGTCAGACAATTTCTTCTTATTTCAAGGTTGAATCTCACCTGGATCAGTTTCCACTCATTATTCCTCATCTGGCCTTCTGGCACTTTGGAGAACAGGATGACCCCTTCCCTCCTCCCTGTGGCAGCCCCTCAAATATTGGAACCCTGCTATCCTGTCTCCCCTGGTCCTTCTCTTCACTAGACTAGCCAGGCCCAGTTCCTGCACCCGTTCATTGTACGTTTTAGGCATTTCACACTTTCCTTAGCAGCCGCTTAACAGCTAAAAAGCCGGATTCTTCTTTAACTGGATTTATTGAAAGGGAAACCCAAAAGGGAAAGTCTTGGCAATCGGATGCTTCCTTCAGCGTGTCAATTCACTTCTAATTTTGTTAGGCTTTGATTCTTTTTTATAATCCTCTGTTGGTGATATGGGGAGAAGGCTACCCATTTCCTTGATCAGGAATGTGCAGACACATGGTGTTTGTAGTACAGTATTTTGTCACTTGCTGCCTGTCCTCTTTCAAGAATCAGAATAGAGCTGGAAGGGACCCTGGAGGTCTTCTATTCCAGCCCCCTGTTCAAGCAGGAGACCCTGTGCCATTTCAGACAGGTGGCCATTCAGTCTCTTCTTAAAATCCTCCAGTGATGGAGCCCCACAACTTCTGGTGGCCCGTTGTTCCTCTAGTTAATTGTCCTCACTGTTAGAAGGTTTCTCCTTAATTCCAGGTTGCTTTTCTCCTTGATGGGTTTCCATCCGTTGCTTCTTGTCCTGCCTTCTGGTGCTTCGGAGCACCTAACCTTGCTTTAGGGCAGGGGTGTCCAACCTTGGCAACTTTAAGACTTGTGGACTTCAACTCCCAGAATTCCTCAGCCAGCTTTGCTGGCTGAGGAATTCTGGGAGTTGAAGTCCACAAGTCTTAAAGTTGCCAAGGTTGGACACCCCTGCTTTAGGGTCAGTTTTATGATTGCAGCAATGTAGAATCTCGAGAGTTAGCTCTCCAAGGTAAGCCAGAGACAACATAAGGACCACATGAAGAACAGTTACAGGAAGTGGGTATGGCTAGTCTAGTGAAGAAAAGGATCGGAGGTGACATGATAGCGTTCCAATATTTGACCGGTTGTCACAGAGAGGAGGGAGTTAAGCTATTCTCCAAAGCACCCGAAGGCCAGACAAAGAATAAGGGGTGGAAATCGGAGAGATTCAACCTGGAAATAAGAAATTTTCTGACAGAGCAGTCAACCCATGGAACAGAAGTTGCCTTCAGAAGTTGTTGGGAGCTTCATCACTGGAGGCTTTCAAGAAGAGACTGGACGGCCATTTGTCAGAAATGGTGTAGGGTCTCTTGCTTGGGCAGGGGGGGTTGGACTAGATGGCCAAAAGGCCCCCCTTCCAACTCTGTTAATAATCTGTTCTGCTCAGAGGAACGGCTTTTTTGCCTTCAGAAATTGTGGGTGCCCCACTGTGTTCCTATGGGTATCCCAAGGCTGGCTAGGAAATTCTGGGAACTGGTTGGAAAAGCACTGAGCTACTGAAACTCTGTTATCGTAAGCTATAATAACAGATTCTCGGGAGCCGGACAATCTCTTTCCATCCCCTTCTTAAACCAAAGAGAATCAACATGGAGCAGTCTTGAATTTCTTCCTGACTTGCTTCGATTTTCCCAGCTAAACTGATTTTTGTTCCTCTAATGACTGACCCGTTTCAAGGCTTTAGTCCATACCTCTCTCTGCTGGGAAATAAAATATCCTTCTTGAATTTAGAGGCCTCCAAATCCCTAAAATTCCCAATCGGGATTCTGGGATGCTAACACATGGTGAGAGGGCCAAATCTCAAAAGGAGATATAGGCAGTCCTCGACATACGACCATCATCGGAACTGGGATTTCCATTACTACCTGAGGCGCTTATTAAGTGAGCTGCAAACTCCATTTTACAACCTTGTTTGCCACGGCTGTTAAGCAAATCCCTGCCGTTGTTAAGTTAATCTTGCAGTCATTAACTAAATGTGGCTTTCCCCACTGGCTTCTCTTTTTGGACCAGTTGCAAATGGAGATCACGTGACTGCAGGTACATATGCCATTTGCCAAGTGCCTGCATTTTGATTGTGCTACCATGGGGCTGTCACAGTCGGGTTGTAAGTGTGAGGGTTTGTTGCAAGTCCCTTCTTCTAGTGCGGTTGTAACTTTGAACAGCCACTAAATGAATTGGTTGTAAGTCGAGGACTACTCTTGCTTCAGAAAAAAAAGAGTAATATTTAAACACGTGCACACACACACACAGAGCAAACAAAATATACAGCTGGAAATTGAAAATCTGGAATGCTTTGCCCCTCAACCTTTGAACGCCAGAAAAGTATATTTCAAGCTTGATGTTTTTACTCTGATTTTATATCTGATGAAGTTTCGTATTTTTATGAGGTTAAACCACCACAAATCGCAAATTGCAAAAAAAAATCCTAAATCTCCAAAAATAAGCCCTAACTGAAAAATAAGCCCTAGCCTGTTTTTGTTCAGGGTGCTCGTAATATAAGCCCTAGCCCCCAAATAAGCCCCAGTTAAGATCATCAGCCAGACGGCCGCATTTAGTACCATATTTCCCCCCCCCAAAAAGGCCTAACCAGAAAATAAGCTCTAATGTGTCTTTTGGAGCAAAACTTAATATAAGACCTGGTCTTATTTTCAGGGAAACACAGAGAGTGAAGACTTTAGCCTTAATGGGAAAGTGCAGAAAGCCACTAGTTGTGTCTCTCCACTCCTCGCTACGTTTCTGCGAATCGAGCTTCTCCAAAGTTCAACTTTAAGGATCTTCTAAAATTTCCTGCAAAGCATTCCAAGGCCCACTTGCTTTGGCTACCAAAATCTTGACCACTGGGTGCCTAGTTTGGCACCCAGTTCATTTCTAATTTTGTTAGTGTGAAGATCCCTTGATTCGTGGAGTCCTTGGTGCTCTCTCAGCTTGCTGGTTTTGTGGCAGACGTGACCCAACTAGGCAACACTACCAGTGCTAGAAAGGAGTGAGGTTTGCTCTCATTTTACATGACAATGGATTGCCTTGTCGGTGTGGGTGGGAGTGTTTTTGGTGGTCCCCTGAGTAGGTTGCTTGTCTAAGTTGGTAGTTCTTTGATCATTAATACCAAGGTTAACACGAATTAATACTCAAGAAGTAAACAATTGTCCAATCAAGCACTGATGATGTTACGTAGTTGGGTCATGAGACCTCTGCAAGAAAATAACCACACTCAGAGAGCACCAAAGACCCCCTAACCTCCCCCTCCTCTCCACAAACCCCACTCCCTGAAAGCACTGAGGATGTTCCCTAGTTGGGTCATGAAACATCTGCAAGAAAACAACCAAGTTCAGAGACCGTCAAAAACTCCACAGTCTTCCTCCTCCTCTTCCTCCTCCCCCTCCCCACAAATCCCATTCCCTTCCAGTAATGACGGTGTTCCCCAGTGGGGTCCTAGGTGCTTGCAAGAAAATTAAGCTCAGAGGCTACCCAGGACCACACAGTCCTCCTCCTCTCCACTAACCCCACTCCCCATTAGCCCCGATGCTGTTCCCTAGTTGGACCATGAGATGTTTGCAAGAAAACCACCAAATTCAGAGGCTACCCAGGACTCCACAGTCATCGTCCTCCTCCTCCTCCTCTCCACAAACTCCACTCCCTTCTTGCCCTGATGATGTTCCCTAGTGGGGTCATGAGATGTTTGCAAGAAAACCCACCAAGCTCAGAGAGCACCAAGGACCCCACAGTTCAACCCTGAGCTACAAATATTCTCTCCTATCCATGTTCCTTGATTCTTTCGGTACCTGCCAATGCAGCGAGGAGGAGGTTATCCTGATGGAAATTGGGTTTTAGTTGGTTTAATTGCTGGCCGGGGCTGCTACCTGGTAGGGAGGACTATACGACTGAAGGAATGTCCTTTTGGTTCCAACAGGGAGAAGCCGAAACCCTAGAAATGTCCCGTAGCCTAACCAGCAACTTGAGTAACACCGAGAGCTTGTTGGCCAACCTGAAAGATCTTCCCTCCCATCTCCAAAACAAGGCCCTGCTTTGGTTGAAGGACAATCTTCCTCCCGTCCGGAACAAGGAGGAGGAGACCAAGGACGAAGCCGAAGAAGGGATCACCCCGTTTGACATGAGGGATATGGAGAGCAACATCTTGAAAATCCAGAAAGCGTACGACCCTGGAGAGTTCGACATTGACGCCCTTTTCATGAAGAAGGAGGAGGAGGCTGAGGAGGCCTCACCTTCTAGTTTAAGAGACACAAAGGACATCCTCAAAGTCCAAGAAGCATACGACCCTCAAGATTGTAAGGAGAACGTAACTCCTAGCAGGGGCGATGAAAAGGAAAAGGAAGGGTCAAAGGATTGGGGCATAATGAAAATGCTGGAGCCCTACGTGGCCAAAATCTCCACCATCCAAGGCCTGCTGGAGAAGAAGCACCCCTCAACTTCTCTCGAGAAGGAAGAGGAAGACATTCCTGGCCAGGAAGAAGAGGAAGAAGTCTCGCCCAGCAGGGATGACATTTTGAAGCTACTCCAGGCTTACGAACCCAAGGAGTGTGAGGACATTACTCCCAGCAGGGTGGCGGAGGAGGAGGCCTCAACAGCAACACCCGCGACCTCTGGACATTCAGAGTGGAGCCTCTTCAAACTCGTGCAGTCCTACCTCCCGAAGAGTGCCAAGGACAATGATTCTAGCAAGGAGAAGGAAGACAAGTAGGAAGATGGAAAGAATGCGCGGAGGAGGAGGGGAAATGCTTCGGAAACAGGGGTGCTTAGCGGAGGCTGCCAATGATGGTGGACTCACCCCGGAGAAGGACCCAGGCGGTCGGTCTCCATAAATCTAGGTGTGCAGCATGAATCACTAAAGAACGAGATGTTGAGTCGGAAGCTCATTTGAACGTTGCTTGTTGTGTTTCCTTCCGGCTATCGCTCCCCACTTGTCACTCCCGTGCTCCGTAGGTCGGGAACTACAAGGTCCATAGGTTTTCTGCTCCAACGGATGCCATTCAGAATACAGGATAATAGAGTTGAAGGGACCTTGGAGGTCTTCTAGTCGGGTGGTCTCCCACTTTTCCAGTTTTGTGGACCGGTGGAGGAAGGAGGGGATGCTCCCACACAAGTGACAGGCACGCATGGAGCTTGGTGTGCGCGCGCAGTTGTCTGCTGCTCACACAAATGGAGCTGCGCATATGCTCGCCTGCCACATCCGCTGCCTGGTTCTGAACGGGCCACTGCCTGGTAACGGGCCACAGGCAACGGGTGGCTGATGCCGGTTCATACAGGTTTAGCAACTCGGTATTTCCGACCATCAGCTGGCCCCGCCCACCCGCTCCCGCCCTATCCTATTATATTTCCATCTTAGCTCAGCGGATTCGCATGGCACAGCGGATTTCCGCGCCTCAAAGTGTTCTACTTACGGGGGCTTCCCATAGAAGGTAAGCTGTGGAGGTTAAAATCTGTGTTTTTTTTTAGCGCTGGGCTGCGCGCGCTCACCGACCCGGTTGTTGAATTGGTTGCAGCCCACCACTGGCTGCAGCCCCAGGGGTTGGGGACCCTTGTCTCTAGTCCTTCTCCTGCTTCATGGGCGTCACTCAGCTGTGCCGCGCGAAGCAGCGGAGGAGGAAAAAGCAGGGAATAAAGGACAGGCTAGAGTCCTGATGGGCAGGTGGGCCAAACAAAAGGCCAGAAGATGGTTGCAGCGAACCGGTGCCGCGTCAGTTGCTCTTCAGAGCTACCGGTTCTATCGAGCCGGTAGAATCCCACCCCTGCCTTCAGGTACTTTGGAGAATAGCTTGACTGCCTCTTCTTTGTGGCAGCCCCTCAGATATTGGAAGACTGCTATCATGTCTCCCCCCAATCCTTCTTTTCATCAAACTAGACATACCCAATTCTAGAAACCGTTCTTCCTGTTTCAACCTCCAGCCCCCTAATCCTCTTGGTTGCTCTTCTCTGCACTCTTTCCAGAGTCTCAGTATCTTTTTTTTACACCGTGGCAACTAAAACTGGATGCGGAATTCCAAGTCTGGCCTTACCAAGGCCTTATAAAGTGGTATTAACACTTCATGTGATCTTGATTCTTTTTAGCATAGAATAACAGAGTTGGAAGGGACCTTGGAGGTCTTCTAGTCCAGCCCCCTGCCTAGGCAGCAAACCCTACACCACTTCAGACAAAGGGTTGTCCAATCTCTTCTTTAAAACTACCAGTGTTGGAGCATTGTACAACTTCTGGAGGCAGGTAGTTCCGCTGGTTAATTGTTCTCCCAGTCAAGAAATTTCTTCTTAGTTCTAGGTTGCTTCTCTCCTTGATTAGTTTCCTTCCATTGCTTCTTGTCCTGACCTCAGGTGCTTTGGAGAATAGCTTGGGGCAGCCCCTGAGATAACGGAAAACTGCTGTCATCTCACTCTTTGTCCTTCTCTTCAGTAGACTAGCCAAACCCGATTTCTGCAACCAATCGTCATATGAACAGAGTTGGAAGGGACCTTGTAGGTCATCTAGTCCAAGCAGGAGACCCTACACCCGTGATGGCGAACCTATGGGACGTGTGCCGGAAGTGGCAGGCAGAGCCACTTCTGCCGGTACGCAAGAGATCACCCGGAAGAGCCTCACTGCGGATGCGCACGCGCCACTCACCCGGCAGCTGACTGTTGGGTATCTTGATGCGCATGCGCGGGAGGGGCAGAGATGCCCACACATGCACGGAGACACACAAAACATGTGGTGGGATCGTACGCACATGGGCAGGGGGCCTGCGGGGGCTCCCGCGCGCATTGCATTATAGGTGCTGGCACATGAGCGAGCATGCGTGCCATTTTCGGCATGGGAGCCCAAAAAGGTTAGCCACCACTGCCCTACGCCATTTCTGACAGGTGGCTCTCCAGTCTCTTCTTGAAAGTCTCAAGTGATGATGCTCCCACAACTTCCAAAGGCAACTTCTGTTCCCTGGGTTGATTGTTCTGTCAGGTTTCTCCTTATCTCCAGGTTGAATCTCCCCTTGTTCAGTTTCCATCCATTATTCCTTGTCTGGCCTTCGGGTGCTTTGGAGAATACCTTGACCCCCTTCCTCCTCTCTATGGCAGCCCCTCAAGTATTGGAAGGCTGCTATCATGTCTCCCCTGGTCCTTCTCTTCCCTAGACTAGGCAGGCCCAGTTCCTGCAACCGTTCATCGTATGTTTTAGTCTCCAGTGCCCTGATCACCTTCATTGCTCTTGTCTGAAATCAGAAGGAAATTTCTCAGCCCTGGACAGCCAGTTGCCTGAAATGGTCTGGGGTTTCCTGCTTGAGCATGGGGTTGGACTAGAAGACCTCCAAGGTCCCTTCTAACTCTTGTTATTCTGCCCTGTGGGTTGACAGCTGGGGACAATAAGGTGGATTTTGACTTCTTGGGTGACCTGGTGGAAATTACAACTTCCAGAAGCCCCACCATTGGCCGTGGAGGCTGGGAGTTGTAGTCTGGCACATCTAAAGATGGGTTAAAGATGGAAACAGGGCAGACAACGGGATTCCCATCCAGCACCCCACTGAATGTTTTTTTTTTTTTCAAATACAGGTGGTCCTCGGCTTACGACCACAATTGAGTCCCAACAATTCTGTTGCTAAGCGAAACAGTTGTTAAGTGAATTTTGCCCATTTGACGACCTTTCTTGCCACAGCAGTTAAGCAAATCGCTGCAGTTGTGAAGTGAGTGACGGGGTCGTTAAGTAAAACGGGTTTCCCCGTTGACTTTGCTGGTCTGAAGGTTGTGAAAGGGGATCACGTGACCCCGGGGACACTGCGACCGTCATAAATGGAGCCAGTTGCCATGCCTCTGAATTACGATCATGTGACCATCGGGTTGTGAAAAAAACAGTCATAAGTCTGGGTTTCTTCCCCCCGTTCTATTGTTCATGTTGAACAGTCACTAAATGAAAATGGTTGCAAGTTGAGGACTGCCTATAACTTTTCCAGGCTTTTGGTCCTTCTCTGGGTGGGAGGGTATATTGGATTTTTAATATGGGGGCTTTCGACTTCTAACTCCCCTTGTGTGTCAAAAGGGAGCAGGTGTGAAGGTATCTTAGCACAGGCAGTCCTTGAGTTACAACGTTTCCTTTAGTGACCGTTCAAAGTTACAACAGCACTGGAAAAAAGGTTCCCAGTCCTCCCATTCTCCTCCTCTCCGCAAACTCCACTCCCTTGTAGCACTGATGATGTTACCTTGTTGGATCGTGAAACGTCTGCAAGAGAACCACCCAGCTCAAAGAGCACCAAGGACCCCACAGTCGTTTTCCTCCTCCTCCTCCTCCTCTTCCACTTCACAAACCCCCTCCCTTCCCGCACTGATGATGTCCCTTCGTATGGCAATGAAACATCTGCCGGGAAACCACCATGCTCGGAGAGCAGAGCACCAAGGAACACCCAGAGTCCTCCTCCTCCACAAAAACACTCCCTTCCGCCACTGATGACGTTACCTAGTTGGGTCATGAAACATCTGCTATAAAATAATCGAGCTCGGGGCGCACCAGGCACCCCGGAGTTCAACCCTGAGCTACAAATATTCTCTTCTATTGGGAGCCCTTCAGCTGGCCCCAGTCCCAGGGTGTCAGGATATAGCCATAACACCAGCACTTAGACTTATATACCCCTTCACAGTGCTTTACGGTCCATTCTAAGCAGTTTACAGAGTCAGCCTCTGGTCCCCAACAATCTGGGTCCTCCTTTTCCCATTATTGGAAGGACAAAGGGCTGAATCAACCTTGACCCGGTCAGGATTGAACTCCTGGCAGTGGGCAATTAGCCTGCAATACTGCATGCCAACCACTGCGCCACCCCAGCACCTTCCTTCTTTCTTTTTTTTCTTTCTTTCTTTCTTTCTTTCTTTTTCTTTCTTTCTTTCTTTCTTTCTTTCTTTCTTTCTTTCTTTCTTTCTTCTTTCTTTCTTTCTTTCTTTCTTTCTCTTTCTTTCTTTCTTTCTCTCTCTCTCTTTCTTTCCTTCCTTCCTTCCTTCCTTCCCTTTCCTCCCTCTCTTCGCACTTAGCAATAGCACTTAAGACATATATACCATTTTACAGCTCTAAGGGTTTACAGAGTCAGCCTATGGCCCCCAACAATCTGGGTCCTCATTTTACCCCCCCTCAGAAGGACGGAAGGCTGAGTCAATCTTTAGAAGGAAGGAAGGGAGGGAGGGACAGAGGGACGGAGGGAGGGAGGGAGAGGGAGGAAAGAAGGAAGGAGGGAGGAAGGAAATGGGAAAGGCAGGAAGGTAGCAAAAGCACTTAGACTTATATACCGCTTCACAGTGCTTTACGACCCTCTGTAAGCGGTTTAAAGAGTCAGCCTGTTGCCCCCCCCCAACAATCTGGGTCCTCATTTTACCCACCTGGAAGGATGGAAGGCTGGGTCAACCTTGAGCCGGTCAGGATCGAACTCCTGGCAGTGGGCAGAGTCAGCCTGCAATGCTGCATTATGACAACTGGGCCACCCAGGGCTTGCTTGCTTCCTCCTTCCCTTCCCTTCCCTTCCCTTCCCTCCCCAGTGATCCCACTTTAAGTCTATACTGCTTCACAGCCCCCTCTAAGCGGTTTACAGAGCCAGCCCATGGTCCCCGACAATCTGGGTCCTCATTTGACCGAACTCTGAAGGACGGAAGGCTGAGTCCACCTTGAGTCCTTCAGGATCGAACTGCTGGCAGTGGGCAGCGTCAGCCTGCAGTACCGCCTTCTAACCACCAGGCAGGGCTCTGCATGGTGAAACTCCACAAAGTTTTAAGCCTTGTTGCGATCCCTGCTCTTCTTCTCATCCCTCAACCCAGCGAGGCGGAGAAAGAGGGGGAAAAATAAAATAAAAGCAAAGAAATAAAAAGAAGGATGGACCAAAGATCGGCGGTCTTTTCTGTTCTTTTTTTTTTCATTAAAAAACAACCCTTTATATATTCATTTCGTGTCTGTGGAAATCACAGGATCAAAGGCGAGAGGCGGGAGAGAAGGGCGGGACAGGGATGCGCAGGGACGCAAAGGGAACGTGGGGGCCAATACAAACGTGCCGGGGGTGTGGGGGAGGGGCTGCCCCCTGCCCCCGAAGTTCATCATTCTCGAGGGAGCGAAAGGGGAGGGGAGAGGGGAGGGGCGGGGGAAGAGTTCTCGGGAAGGACATGACCTAGAACGCCATCTACTGCGTGGCTTTTGAGAAGCATCACGGAAACGCCGGGCATCGCAACAATCCGGGGGCCATTTCCTCGCATGGGGGTGGGGAATGGGGGTGGAGGGGCCCCTTTCGGCCGCTTTCAACTCTCGTCGTCTTCATCCGCCGAGTCCGACTCTGGCTGGACTGCGCTTCGCTCCGTCCCCGCCTGGTCCGTCTCGGGATGGTCTTGCGCTCTGCGGAGATCCCAGGGAAGGGAGGAGAGAGAGAGATCAGGGCGGGAGGAACGGCAGGGAAACGGTGATCGGAAGACCCCTTCCCAAAGTGGGAATGGTCTTCTTGGAGGCCGGGGAAGTGGAGGGCAGTTTACGAGATATTCCCTCCCTCCCTTCTTTCTCCTTCCTTCTTCCCCTCCCTCTTCATTCCTCCCTCCTTCTCTTTCATCACTCTATTTTCCTTCCTTCCATCCCTTTACTTATTCTTTCCTTCTTTCTTCCATGCCTCCCTTCCTCCCTTTCTTTCCTCCATAAAGAATTCTATTTCTCCTTCCCCTTCCTTCCTTCCTCCTTCCCTCTCCTCCCTCCCTCCATCTGCTCCCTTCCCTCTTCCTTCCTTCCCTTTCTTCCTGCCTCCCCCTCCTTCCTCCATTCCTCCCTCTCCTTCTTTTCCTTCCTTCCTTTTCTCTCTCCTTCCTTCCTTCCTCCCCCTTCCCCTTCCCCCTCTCTCACCTGTGCCTGCCTGCCTGCCAGCCACCCGGACCGACTTACTTGTTGTGGGTGTCCTCGGGCGACATCCCCCTCTTGCCATCTCCCGAAGTCCAGTCTTCCCCTTGGCCTTTATCCTCTGCTCCGCCTTCCCCTTTCTGGCTGGCTGATTCCCCATTCACAGGCGCTGGGAGATCTGGAAGAGGAAGAGAAAAGGACAAGACAAGACAAGGGGCCCAAGCAGAGGGCCGGGTTTTTCTCCCCTCGGCAACCATCTTGGGCTGCTTCTCAGGGTGGGGGGTCCCTCTTTGGGGAGGGGGAGGCAAGATGAAAAGCCAGGAGCGCAACCGCCTCTCCTTTTCCAAGGAACGGCGCAAATCCCACCCATCTCGCGGTTTTCAGAATCGTGGGACTGCCCAACATTTCCTGAATCTTTGGATTTAGGAGCCCTGGTGCGCAGTGGGCAGAATGCAACATTGCAGGCTACTTCTGCTGACTGCCGACTGTCAGCAGTCCAATCCTGACTGGCTGAAGGCTGACTCAGCCTCCTGTCGTTCTGGGGTCGGTAAAAGGAGGACCCAGATTGTTGGAGGCCAGAGGCTGACTAGCTCAGAGGGGGCTGTAAAGCACTGTGAAGCAGTATATAAGTTGAAGTGCTATTGCTACCTACCTACCTACCTAATCTATCATCTCTCTCCTTATCTACGGTATCTATCTCTCTCTCTCTCTCTCTCTCTCAAGACCTCTGGTGGTGCAGTGGTAGGGATGCAGCATTGGAGGCTGACTCTGCCCACTCCCAGGAGTTCAATCCTGACCGGTTCAAGGTTGACTCAAACCTTCCGTCCTTTCCAAGGTCAGTCAAATGAGGACCCAGATTGTTGAGGGCCAGAGGCTGACTCTGTAATTGCTTAGAGAGGGCCGTAAAGCATTACGAAGCGGTATATAAGTGCTACTGCTATCATCCATCCATCCATCCGCTTACATACCTACCTATCTACTTATCATCTCCCTCCCCCCCCCATCTATTGTCTATTCCCTACAATCTCTCCTTCTCCCTCTCTTCTCTTGCCCTCTGGTTGGAATGCAGTACTGCAGGCCAATTCTGCCCACTGCCAGCAGTTCAATTCTGACCGGCTCAAGATGGACTCAGGTCTTTCGTCCTTCTGAGGTTGGTTAAAACGAGGATCCAGCTTGTTGGGGGGGCAGAGGCTGAATCTGTAAACTGCTTGGAGAGGCTGGGGCGAAGTGGTATATAGGTCTAAGTGCTCTCGCGATACCCTCCGGGGACGGGCCTTACCAGCGTTATCCCCCTCCTCCTCTCTCTGCTCGTTCTCCGTTTCCCCTGCTGGCAACTTCTCCTTCTCTTTGTCCCCTTCCTCCTTCTCCTTCTCCACCTCCGCTCTGTGCACCTTCTGGTTGGGCCCAGTTTTTGGGCCCAGGACGCGAGATTTCAGGCACGTGTAAACTTCAGCGGCTTTCCCCATCACATCCTTGTTCGCTTTGTAACGTCGAATCTGAGGACGACCCAAAAGAAAAAGGAGAAAAGCTCAAGCTGGGGCAGTCTGGAAGGACAGCCTCCAAAGGGCTCCCCAGAGGGCAGCTATCCGAACCCTTCAGGCTCCACCGATTAGGGCGGTTTCTGAAGTCTACCCACCCTAGTTCAGATCGATTTTAGCTGAAGTGGGTTTTGCTGGACTTAAGCCAGCGTCGCTCAGCCAATAAAATGTCTATGGAAATTCTCGATCATCCAGGCCAAAAGGCAAATCGATTTTCTAAGAAAAGAACAAAAAAACCCTGAGAATCTCCACTTGCCCTTTTTGGAATGAGTCGCCCAATAAACCACAGTTAGAAAAATGAGTGCGGTGTTCAACGCTAGCCAGATTCAATTAACCACCATGTTATTAAGTTAACATCTGTAGAGATTCGGTTCACAACTGTGGCCAGAAATGTAAAACGGGGCAAAACTCCCTTAACAAAATGTTTCGTGATGAACAGAGGGATAAGACGCCGTATCTTATTCCTCAAGCCAAAATTGTGTCAACTTAACCTGAAGACAAATCAGATGTAGCCATGCCAATGTTCACCCACAGAGGATTTGGAACTCTGCAGTTTTCCAAAATCCAAGCAGGGAAGTGTAGTCCTTGACTCACGACAACGGAGCCCAACATTTCTCTTGCTTACCCTGTTTCCCCGAAAATACCACCTACCCTGAAAGCCCTAGCTTGATTTTGACACGTGGGCCCAATATATAAGCCCCACTCCCAAAATAAGCCCTAATTAAGATCCCGCCCACTCCAGAGTGGACGGGTGAAAATTAAGCTAGGGTGTGGATTGGGGAGGTGGAGCTGCCCTACTACTTACCTTTGGACCGTTGTAGCCAGGCCTCGCACACCCCGACCCCTGCCTTGCCGGTCCATTTCTTCTGCAGCTGGCAAGGCTGGCAAGGCTTTCCTGAAGGCCTCTGGAGCTGATAACAAAGCTCTGGATCGATCCTGAGCTCTCTTATCGGCTGCAGAGGCCTTCAGGAAAGCCTTGCTGGTGGCAGAAGAAGAAGTTCCTGAAGGCCTCTGACAGCAAAAAGGAGGCTGAGGAGGATATGCGCAAATGAGGTTAGTCAGTGGATGAGATTCCCCGAAAATAAGACCTGGTGCCTTTTTTTGGTGGCAAAAAATAAAAATAAAAAATGACAGTGCCTTATTTTCGGGGAGTGCCTTATTTTCATGGTAAGTGAAACATGCGTTGAGTTTTGCCACATTTTACAACCTTTCTCGCCACGGTTAAGTGAAGCGCTGCAATGGGTAAGTTGGCAACACGGTTGAATCTGGCTTCTCCATGGACCTCGCTTGTCAGAACACGACAAGATCTCTCAACCTAAACCCACCTCACAGGGTGGTTGTTCTAGGGAAAAATAGGAGGAGCCCAAAGTACAGGTAGTCCTCAACTTACGACAATTGAGAGGCCCAACCTTTCTGTTGCTAAGGGAGACCTTTGCTTTTGCTCCATTTTACGGCTTTTCTTGCCCCCGCTGTTGAAGCGAGTTGTTGCCGTTGTTAACTTAGTCACACGGTTCTTTGAGCGAATCGGGCTTCCCCGTTGACTTCGCTCCTCAGAAGGTCGCAAAAGGGGATCGCGGGACACGCCGACCATCATAAATAGGAGCCGGCTGTCCAGCATCTGGATTTTGGTTCACGTGACCACGGAGATGCTCCCAAGGTCGTTAAGTGTGAAAAACCGGCTGCAAGGCCCCCTTTTTTCAGGAATGTTGTAACTTTGGACACTAAATGAACTGCTGTAAGTTGAGGACTACCTGTATAAGCAGAGGGGTGGGGGGAGTTGGCAGGAGGAAGGGAGAGAAAACAGCTGCCACCACCACCCCTCTCGCCCTCCGTGGCACCACGTACCTTTTTCAGCGTAGCCACGACGTCGGTGTGCTTCTGCAGGATATGTGAAGTGACTTGCAAGCTACCCAGCTCTTCTAACGCGCTCAAACACCTCTTGATGTCCTAAAGGGAAAGGAGAGGATCAGGTGAGCTTACGGCCCCAGGTGGGTGGGTGCTGAAGTGGTTTAGACCAGGGGTGTCCAACCTTGGCAACTTTAAGACTTGTGGACTTCAACTCCCAGAATTCCTCAGCCAGCAAAGCTGGCTGAGGAATTCTGGGAGTTGAAGTCCACAAGTCTTAAAGTTGCCAAGGTTGGACACCCTGGTTCAGACAGTCTCAGGAAGAGAATTTCTGGCAGCGAATTAGATTGCAAGGAGGGAGGGAGGGGCACAGGGAGCCGAGGCAACGGTGCAACGCTAGCAAATCCTTCAGGCTTGATGACAAGAGATTCCGGCCTCCGATCACAAGAGGAGACACGAAGCAGAAAAACATACCTGGATGTTCAGGTGTCCTTCAAGAACGAAGGCGGCGCTTCTCAATCACGGCTATTTGAAGAGGTGCGGATTTCAATTCCCAGAACTCTGGGACTGAAAGTCCACCCATCTTAAAGGATGCTGGAAGGGGAATTCTGGGAGTTGAAGTCCACCCATCTTAAAGTATGCTGGCTGGGGAATTCTGGGAGTTGAAGTCCACCCATCTTAAAGCACGCTGGCTGGGGAATTCTGGGAGTTGAAGTCCACCCATTTTAAAGTATGCTGGAAGGGGAATTCTGGGAGTTGAAGTCCCCCCATCTTAAAGCCTGCTGGAAGGGGAATTCTGGGAGTTGAAGTCCACCCATCTTAAAGCATGCTGGAAGGATTCTGGGAGTTGAAGTCCACCCATCTTAAAGCATGCTGGAAGGGAATTCTGGGAGTTGAAGTCCACCCATCTTAAAGCATGCTGGAAGGGGAATTCTGGGAGTTGAAGTCCACCCATCTTAAAGGATGCTGGAAGGGGAATTCTGGGAGTTGAAGTCCACCCCATCTTAAAGGATGCTGGAAGGGGAATTCTGGGAGTTGAAGTCCACCCATCTTAAAGTATGCTAGAAGGGGAATTCTGGGAGTTGAAGTCCACCCATCTTAAAGCATGCTGGAAGGGGAATTCTGGGAGTTGAAGTCCACCCATCTTAAAGGATGCTGGAAGGGGAATTCTGGGAGTTGAAGTCCACCCCATCTTAAAGGATGCTGGAAGGGGAATTCTGGGAGTTGAAGTCCACCCATCTTAAAGCATGCTAGAAGGGGAATTCTGGGAGTTGAAGTCCACCCATCTTAAAGGATGCTGGAAGGGGAATTCTGGGAGTTGAAGTCCACCCCATCTTAAAGGATGCTGGAAGGGGAATTCTGGGAGTTGAAGTCCACCCATCTTAAAGCATGCTGGAAGGGGAATTCTAGGAGTTGAAGTCCACCCATCTTAAAGTATGCTAGAAGGGGAATTCTGAGAGTTGAAGTCCACCCATCTTAAAGCACGCTGGCTGGGGAATTCTGGGAGTTGAAGTCCACCCATCTTAAAGCATGCTAGAAGGGGAATTCTGGGAGTTGAAGTCCACCCCATCTTAAAGGATGCTGGAAGGGGAATTCTGGGAGTTGAAGTCCACCCATCTTAAAGTATGCTAGAAGGGGAATTCTGGGACTTGAAGTCCACCCATCTTAAAGCACTCTAGAAGGGGAATTCTGGGAGTTGAAGTCCACCCATCTTAAAGCACTCTAGAAGGGGAATTCTGGGAGTTGAAGTCCACCCATCTTAAAGCATGCTAGAAGGGGAATTCTGGGAGTTGAAGTCCACCCATCTTAAAGGATGCTGACTGGAGAATTATAGGAGTCAAAGGTCATCCATCTTAAAGCATACCAGCTGGGGAATTCTGGGAGTGGAAGTCCATCCATCTTAAAAGTCACCATGATTGAGAAGCGCTGACTTAAAGGAACTCCGAGTATCGGCTGCCCCATTTCTAATTGGGAGTAAGGGGTTTTTGAAGCTCATGTGAATGAGCCGAGTGGCTAGCCAACTCAGGAAGGAAATATATCCGAAGTCTGATCCAGGGAAGCGATGCTCACACCCCCCCCCCTCTATTCCCCCTTGATGGATGGAGTAGAGCAAGAAATAAAAGCCCCGAGGAAAATGCCTTTGAACTGGTCAGCCTCAATTCTCCTGCCCCTGGAACTGGAAG
This sequence comes from Notechis scutatus, assembly GCF_049901735.1. Taxonomy (NCBI): domain Eukaryota; kingdom Metazoa; phylum Chordata; class Lepidosauria; order Squamata; family Elapidae; genus Notechis; species Notechis scutatus. Next base: position 335,638,862 of record NC_142009.1, on the reverse strand, counting down.
CTTCCAACAGTCAGGCGGAGTGCGTTTTTTTTTAATTTATTAGAATCTTTGGGGCTTCAGAGTCACCCAGCTGGCTTTCCTGCCTAAGGCGGGACTAGAATTCTCCATCGCCCGATGATTGGCCCAGAATCACCCAGCTGGCTTTCGAGCCTAAGGCGGGACTAGAATTCTCCATCGCCCGATGATTGGCCCAGAATCACCCAGCTGGCTTTCGAGCCTAAGGCGGGACTGGAATTCTCCATCGCCCCATGATTGGCCCAGAATCACCCAGCTGGCTTTCGAGCCTAAGGCGGGACTGGAATTCTCCATCGCCCGATGATTGGCCCAGAATCACCCAGCTGGCTTTCGAGCCTAAGGCGGGACTGGAATTCTCCATCGCCCGATGATTGGCCCAGAATCACCCAGCTGGCTTTCCTGCCTAAGGCGGGACTAGAATTCTCCATCGCCCGATGATTGGCTCAGAGTCACCCAGCTGGCTTTCCTGCCTAAGGCGGGACTAGAATTCTCCATCGCCCGATGATTGGCCCAGAATCACCCAGCTGGCTTTCCTGCCTAAGGCGGGACTAGAATTCTCCATCGCCCGATGATTGGCCCAAAGTCACCCAGCTGGCTTTCCTGCCTAAGGCGGGACTAGAATTCTCCATCGCCCGATGATTGGCCCAAAGTCACCCAGCTGGCTTTCCTGCCTAAGGCGGGACTAGAATTCTCCATCGCCCGATGATTGGCCCAGAGTCACCCAGCTGGCTTTCCTGCCTAAGGCGGGACTAGAATTCTCCATCGCCCGATGATTGGCCCAAAGTCACCCAGCTGGCTTTCGAGCCTAAGGCGGGACTAGAATTCTCCATCGCCCGATGATTGGCCCAGCTGGCTTTCCTGCCTAAGGCGGGACTAGAACTCACTGTCTCCTGGTGATTGGCCCAAAGTCACCCAGCCAGCGTTCACGCCTAAGGCGGGACTAGATTTCTCCATCTCCTGGCGACCAGCCCAAAGTCACTGAGGCAGTTTTGTGCCTGAGGCAAGACTAGAACTCACCGTCTCCTGGCTCCTAGGCCTGGTAACTTAAACCACTAGACCAAACTGGCTCCAAACCGCTTACCGGATTGTCCACTTTGAGGGCAAACTTGATCTCGCTGTGCAATTTTTGGAGCTTCTCTTCAACTGTTGGCTCTGCAACAGGAGGAACGGCATTTTAAAAGTCTGCCCTGCCAGCCTGAAGGGGATTCCCACAGCAGCTGCGTTTAGTGGCGTGGTGTACCTCCTGTTCTAGGTCCAGGCAATCAAAGGGGCCCTGCCTCCTCTGCTTTTGCACCCTGGAGTAACCCCCTTGCAAGGTAGGCCAGCCTCGGGGAAAGAAAGCTCAACAGTAGAAGGAATCTTGCAACGTCCCAGAGATCTGGCAGATGGTCGGAGGCTGAACGGAGATGATGTAACAGCAACAGCAACAGCATTTAGACCAGGTGTCAACCTTGGCAACTTTAAGACTTGTGGACTTCAACTCCCAGAGTTCCTCAGCCAGCAAAGCTGGCTGAGGAACTCTGGGAGTTGAAGTCCACAAGTCTTAAAGTTGCCAAGGTTGGACACCCCTGACTTAGACTTATATACCTCTCCGCAGTGCTCTATAGCCTTCCTTAAGCGATTTACAGAGTCAGCCTATTGCCTCCCCCCCTCACCCAACAATCTGGGTCCTCGTTTTACCAGCCTCAGAAGGACTGGAAGGCTGAGTCAACCCTGCGCTGGTCAGGATCGAACTGCTGGCAGTGGGCAGAGTTAGCCTACAACGCTGCATTCTGACCACGGAGCGGCTCGTGCTATTGGATTCCTGCACCAAGCAAGGGTGAGACTTGATGACCTCAATGGATAGACCAGGCTGAAAGCAACTGGCTGCAGGCAATGCTCCAATTCCCTTTCGGGGGGCCTCTGAAGCTTCCTCCCACGAGCACAATTTCTTCCCAACGTGAGGAAAGCGAAGACTGAAAGTATTTTGAAAAATGACATCAGTCTTCCAAAATTTGCCACAGAGAGGAGGGAATCAAGCTATTCTCCAAGACCCCTGAAGGCAGGAGAAGAAGAAGCAACGGATGGAAACTAATCCAGGAGAGAAGCAACCTAGAACTAAGGAGAAATTTCGTGACAGGGAGAACAATTAACCAGTGGAACCACCTGCCTCCAGAAGTTGTAAATCAGAGGTCTTCAAACTTGACAGCTTTAAGACTTGTGGACTTCAACTCCCAGAATTCCTCCTCCAATCATGTTAGCTCAGGAATTCTGGGAATCCCCAAGTCTTAAACTTGCCAAGTTTGAAGACCCTTGTTGTAAATGCTCCAACACTGGAGGTTTTTAAGGAGAGACTGAACAGCCACCTGTCTGGAATGGGATAGGGCCTCCTGCTTGAGCAGGGGGTTGGACTAGAAGACCTCCAAGGTCCCTTCCAACTCTTCTTCTGTGTTTTCTGCTCTGTCAGGTGTCAGGTTAGTGTGCAAAAGGAGGAGGGTCAGCAATGAGGAGTCAGCCTGGGCCTTGTGGCTGGGATCTATGAGTTATGGCTGCTGTTACATAAAGAAGAGAAATGAAGATGATTAGGGGATTGGTGGTTAAAACATATGATGAACGGTCGCTGGAACTGGGTAAAAGTCTAGTTGAATGAAAAGAAGGACTAGGGTGTGACACGATAGTAGTCTTCTGATATATGAGGGGCTGCCCCAAAGAAGAGGGAGTCAAGCTATTCTCCAAAGCACCAGAAGGCAGGACAAAGAAGCAACGGATGGAAAGTCATCAAGCAGAGAAGCAACTTAGAACTAAGGAGAAATTTCCTAATAGTGAGGGCAATCAACCAGTGGAACTACCTGCCTCCAGAAGTTGTGGGAGCTTCATCACTGGAGGCTTTTAAGAAGAGACTGGGCGGCCATTTGCCTGAAATGGTGTAAGGTTTCCTTCCTGAGCAGGGGGTTGGACTAGATGACCTCAAAGCTCTCTTCCCACCCTGCTATTCTGTTAAGGCCCAACCTCTGTCGACGTGGAGGCTAGGCCACCAACTCTATGACCTGTACCTTGCAAACGCCACTCCTCCCCCAGTAAATGACACTCAAGGCCCTCGACCCAAAGATTGCCCCCCTCCTGCTATTTTTTATTTATTTTTTACCTTTTTTCTTCTCCACTTTTCTTTCCGGCAGATCAGGCTTTTTCCTGCCTCGTTCGGATTTTAGAGACCTAACAGACAGCAAAAAAAAAGGCCAAGATATGAAAGTATCCCAGATTTGCTCCGGGCCTCCCTGCAAGCTGCGGGGAACTGGCAGGCTCCCAGCTCTACTCTTTGGACCTTCTGGATTCAAGAGGAGATGCCCGTCCTCCTTCCGCGGGAACGGCTGCCGGCAGAACTGCAAATCGGATGCCCCACCTTGCAGGGGGCATTGAAGACACGGGTGAGGAACGGAATCCCGCGAGCACGCCGGGCCAATCAGAACACAGCCAAGCTCCCACCCAGTCAAGTCACACCCCCACTAGCAGTTAAAAGGAAGAAGCAGCTGCAAGCTCACATCACTCTGAGAAGCACAAAGCCGAAGACACAAGCCTGAAGATGACGAATGAGATTTCATCAAAACGTTGCCAAGATACTTCCAATTTTACGTGGGAGAAAACCTGAATAACCAAAGATCCACACACACACACACACATATATATATATATGTGTGTGTTTTCGTAGATTTTCACAGGTACAGGTATGTAGGTCTAGGTGTGTTCGGGTCTTTTCCCATGTAAGATTAAGAGTATCTTGGCGACGTTTCAGCGCGGTCCCAGTCGCCATCCTCAGGCTGGTGCTTTCGGCTTTGTGCCGATCACACACTGCTTGCACTGGCACGAAGCACAATACAGAAGTCTGATGATGGCAGATGAGAATCTGCCGAAACGTTGCTACAACTTTAACAGCACAACAATAATGACGTGGGAAAATACCCGAACAAAGCTGAATACCATACATGTAAGTACCCGCGAAAACTTAAGAAAACACACACACACACACACACATATATATATATATATTTGTTTTCGTAGATTTTCACAAGTACGCTCCTCCACTACATCAAAGGCACCACAGACAAAATCAGCAAAATTCTCCACAAACACAATATCAGGACAGCCTTCGGCACTGATCAAAAAATAGCCAACATCCTAAGAAACCCCAAAGACAAGATCCAGCTAGAAAACCAAGGAGTTTATGAAATACCATGCAACAACTGCCCAGCCACATACATTGGACAAACCAACCGTGAGAATAAATGCACGCATCGCAGAACACAAAAACGCAGTCAGAAGAGAAGAAAATACTTCCTCCCTCTTCCAGCACCTTAAAGCCACAGGACATGAAATTAATTTCGAAGGAACAAATTAATATCCAACAATGAACACTCCAGCAAGAGAATAATCAAGGAAGCCATCGAGATAGAGAAACACCCCCATAACATGAATAGACGGGACGACACCTCCCGCCTACCAGACATCTGGAAGCTAGCCCTCACCAACAAACGAGTCCCAGCCACGAAAACCAACACCAGACCCGAAACAACACGGGACACCACTGCCATCAGACCCAGGCCCAAGCCCATCCTATAAACGAAGGACAACCACCATCCAGAAACCAGACCACGGCTGCTTCGCCAGCTGTCACACCCGCCGACCCCAAAACCAAACAAGCTGACACACGCCAAGAACACAGACCCAGACCCCAAACTCGAAGCCAGACTAAAACCCAGAATGCTACATCACGGCCACCCGCTCAGGATATCACATCAGAAAACTCAGGAAATTACACAAGAACTCAAGTAGTTGCAACACAGCAAATGACCCAGGATATCACAGCAATAAATCTCACAAGGTCATCACACAACCCATTACAATACAGGAGGCTAATGGAAAAGAGATCAAAACGCAAACGACCCAGGAGATTACAACGCAGGACCCAGGATACCACAACAAAAGAACTCGCAAGCCCATCACACAGCCCATTACCCAAGCCATTAAAACGCGGGAAGCTAATGGAAAAAAGATCACTACAAAACAAACGACCCAGGAGATTACAGCACAAGATCCAGGATATCTCCACAACAAAACTCACAAGGCCATCACACAGCCCATTATACCAACATCAACTCCATCAACCAATCAAGAGGCAGCAGCACAGCCAACCAGCCCAGCATACCAGCCCCCATCACCAGTATATATAGAGATGGCAGCTCCGATCACATACTGCTTGCACTGGCACGAAGCCGAAAGCACCAGCCTGAGGATGGCGAGTGGGACCTCGCCAAAACGTCGCCAAGATACTCTTAATCTTTCACGGGAAAAGACCCAAACATGCCAAGACCTGTATATATATGTGTGTGTGTGTGTGTGTGTGTGTGTGTTTTCTTAAGTTTTCGCAGGTATTTATATGTATGGTATTCAGCTTTGTTTGGGTATTTCCCCATGTCATTATAGTTGTGCTTTTAAAGTTGTAGCAACGTTTCGGCAGAATCACATCTGCCATCATCAGGCTTCTGTATTGTGTTCGTCTGTGAGTCAGACTTTCACAGCCGTTTCTGTTTTAAATTTGGGGCTAGCCTACTGTTGTGCCAGAATGTTTTTTTCTTCATCCTGACTGGTTGGGAGTCTTGGTCTGTGTTTATTGGTCTTGGAGTTTGCTGTGTTCTGCTTGATTGGTGTTTCTAATATCTTCTGTCTGTTTTGTGGCTTTTTTTGTGTCTTGATTGGCTGGCAACATTGTGCTTCCTGTATTGGAGGCTTTTAGTGCGGCTTGGCTTCGGGTAAACGGATGGTTATCATTTATTAGGAAGCTAAGTTTCATCTGGGTGCCTGGTTGGGGTGTGTTTGAGCTGGAGGTATCGGGGGCAGGGGGGAGTGTCTGTTTGTGCCCAGGTGTTTGCCTGGCTTGTGGTGCGGAGATTTTTTTGTTTGAGAGTGCAGGCTTCCAGATAATTGACAGTCTGGTGGAGTCATCTCTTCTATTCATGCTTTCAGGTCTTTTTTCAATCTCTATGGCTTCTCTGATGATTCTGTGGCTGGGGTTTTCTATAGTGGCTAGGGTTTTGGTGTCATTGAAGTCGATGCTATGACCTGTGGCTTTCATGGGTTAGACTAGTAAGGAAGTCTGTTCCAGCTTTTTTACTGCATTTTTGTGTTAATCCAGGCGGGTACTTATTCTTCTATTGGTCCAATGTATGCGGCAGGGCATGATGCGCAGGGGACTTCATATATGCCTTGGTTTTCTAGGTCAATTTTATCTTTTAGGTTTCTTAGGATGGCTGCTATTTTTCTGTCTTTTTTGAAGGCAGTCTTGATGTGATGCCTGTGTAGTTATCTTGCTGATTTTGTCTGTAGTATCTCTTATGTAGGGCAGGACCTATGGAACAGCTTATATATATGAAAAAAATAAATAAAAGAGTTCTATTGCTTCCGCATTTATATTGCTTCTAGGATTATGATTTCTGTATTCTGAGTTCTGGTTCTGGCTTCTGCTGCATGGGTATTGTATACATACATCATACTTTATATTATTATCTCTATATATAAAAGCGAAAGACCACTCACGCATCATCACAAAATCTCCAGAACCGTAAAGCCTACAAACTTGACATTTGGCACATATGTTCCTCTTGGCTTCTAGGTGCGCACTAAGAAAGGATTTTTCAAAATGACCATCAGAGCATTAATATTTCCTATATGATTATTAACACGCTCTGATGCTAAGGAGTTCTACTCCCCCTCCCCACCTGAAAAGAAATCTCTTCCAAATGCAAAACACAAGCAGAGGAGAGGAGGTTCAGTTGCACAGCAGCAAGCAGCTTTACGACAGAACAATTGAGCTAAGCCACGCCCAGGCTCCTTGTATCTTCTTCTTGCTCGCACAGCAAATACTGCTTCAGTTTCCAAACCGTCCTCAACTCTCTCACGCACTGACAGGACGCTAGCCGGATGAATTCCGATGGATGCTGGTAGGCAGAGGCAGAATTTTTTTTTCTCTCTCCTTATTTTCCTCCCCAAAACTTAAGCCCGAGCGCATAGTTTCGTAGCGAAGCACGGGATATCCAGCTAGTACTTGATATTATTGTATATAAAGAAGTTCCTTCTATCAGTGAATCCCGCTGAATCATTTACTTGTGTGCTGGCTGGATTACCGCAAACTCTAACAATCCGTCCGTTCCCCACCATCCAGTCAGAGTCGAATAAGCTTCTTCGCTGAGAAGCTAAACGTCTTCAGAGAAAAACCAAGAAAGTCCAGCTGCCTCTGGGGGGGGGGAGGAGCACCTTTGGGACAACCGTAACCCGGATGACGGAGGATCTCCACAGGCGGGTTGAAAGTAAGCCTGTCGTGGGCGCCCTCACCTGTTCCGTGCCTTCTCATCCCCGTGGGCTCGCTTCTCCTTTTGGCTCGATTTCTTCAAATGGTCTGCGGGTGGCTGCCTTTTCTTTTTCACCTGGGGGAGAGAAAAGATGCGGTCACCAAACCCCACCTCACCCCACAACTTTCCAGCCTGTAGAGCAGGGGTGTCCAACCTTGGCAACTTTAAGACTTGTGGACTTCAACTCCCAGATTCTCAGCCAGCTTTGCTGGCTGAGGAATTCTGGGAGTTGAAGTTCACAAGTCTTAAAGTTGTCAAGTTTGGACACCCTGCTGTAGAGCAGTGATCCCCAACCTTTTTGACGCCGCTGCCCGGTACCGGCATCAGCTGGGCGCGCGGCCTGGTACCGCATCAGCTGGGCGCCGCGCCTGGTACCGGCATCAGCTGGGCGCCGCCATCTTTTTTATGAAAAAGTGCTTCCGGTGACCTCACCGGAAGCACGTTTTCAAAAAAAGATGGCAGCGAGCGTTCGGTGAGCTTTTCCAGGTAGAAATGGCTTTCTACCGGAAAAGCTCACCGGCAAGCGCCGCCATCTTTTTGATGAAAAGCGTGCTTCCGGTGAGCTTTCTACCCGGAAAAGCTCACCGGAAGCACTTTTTCATCAAAAAAAGATGGCGGCGCCCAGCAAGCCAGCGGCCCGGTAGGAGTTGTTCCGCGGACCGGTTGTTGGGGACCCCTGCTGTAGAGACAGATGAATCGGATCCCAAAATCCCTCAGGAGCTGAGACATAGGCGGTCCTCGCCTAGCAACGGTTCATTTTAGCGACCGTTTTAACGTTACAAGCAAAAATAAGGGACTTGGGACCGTTTTTCACACTTATATGACTGTTTGCAGTGGTCGCGTGATCAGAATTGGCATGCTTGGCAGCCGGTCCGTACGCACGAGGGCTGCATAAAAGGCGGATTGCCGCTGGCGTCCGTCTGAGGAGCAAACACCCACCAGGGGGAATCCAGATTCACTTAACCACTGTGTGACCTACTTAACAACTGCAGTGATTCACTGAACAACTGTGTCAAGAAAAGGTTGTAAAATGGGGCAAACTCACTCAAAGTGGTTTTCATTCCTAAGGCGGGACTAGAACTCTCAGGCTCCTAGTGATTGGCCCAAAATCATCCAGCAGGCTTTCACTCCTAAGGCGGGACTAGAACTCTCAGGCTCCTAGTGATTGGCCCAAAATCATCCAGCATGCTTTCACTCCTAAGGCGGGACTAGAACTCTCGGGCTCCTAGTGATTGGCCCAAAATCATCCAGCATGCTTTCACTCCTAAGGCGGGACTAGAACTCTCGGGCTCCTAGTGATTGGCCCAAAATCATCCAGCAGGCTTTCACTCCTAAGGCGGGACTAGAACTCTCAGGCTCCTTGTGATTGGCCCAAAATCATCCAGCATGCTTTCACTCCTAAGGCGGGACTAGAACTCTCGGGCTCCTAGTGATTGGCCCAAAATCATCCAGCATGCTTTCACTCCTAAGGTGGGACTAGAACTCTCGGGCTCCTACTGATTGGCCCAAAATTATCCAGCATGCTTTCACTCCTAAGGCGGGACTAGAACTCTCGGGCTCCTAGTGATTGGCCCAAAATCATCCAGCATGCTTTCACTCCTAAGGCGGGACTAGAACTCTCGGGCTCCTAGTGATTGGCCCAAAATCATCTAGCATGCTTTCACTCCTAAGGCGGGACTAGAACTCTCGGGCTCCTAGTGATTGGCCCAAAATCATCCAGCATGCTTTCACCCTAAGGCGGGACTAGAACTCTCGGGCTCCTACTGATTGGCCCAAAATTATCCAGCATGCTTTCACTCCTAAGGCAGGACTAGAACTCTCGGGCTCCTAGTGATTGGCCCAAAATCATCCAGCATGCTTTCACTCCTAAGGCAGGACTAGAACTCTGGGCTCCTAGTGATTGGCCCAAAATCATCCAGCATGCTTTCACTCCTAAGGCGGGACTAGAACTCTCGGGCTCCTAGTGATTGGCCCAAAATCATCCAGCATGCTTTCACTCCTAAGGCGGGACTAGAACTCTCGGGCTCCTAGTGATTGGCCCAAAATCATCCAGCATGCTTTCACTCCTAAGGCGGGACTAGAACTCTCGGGCTCCTAGTGATTGGCCCAAAATCATCCAGCATGCTTTCACTCCTAAGGCGGGACTAGAACTCTCGGGCTCCTAGTGATTGGCCCAAAATCATCCAGCATGCTTTCACTCCTAAGGCAGGACTAGAAATCTCGGGCTCCTAGTGATTGGCCCAAAATCATCCAGCATGCTTTCACTCCTAAGGCGGGACTAGAACTCTCGGGCTCCTAGTGATTGGCCCAAAATCATCTAGCATGCTTTCACTCCTAAGGCGGGACTAGAACTCTCGGGCTCCTAGTGATTGGCCCAAAATCATCCAGCATGCTTTCACTCCTAAGGCGGGACTAGAACTCTCGGGCTCCTAGTGATTGGCCCAAAATCATCCCGCAGGCTTTCACTCCTAAGGCGGGACTAGAACTCTCAGGCTCCTAGTGATTGGCCCAAAATCATCCAGCATGCTTTCACTCCTAAGGCGGGACTAGAACTCTCGGGCTCCTAGTGATTGGCCCAAAATCATCCAGCATGCTTTCACTCCTAAGGCGGGACTAGAACTCTCGGGCTCCTAGTGATTGGCCCAAAATCATCCAGCATGCTTTCACTCCTAAGGCGGGACTAGAACTCTCGGGCTCCTAGTGATTGGCCCAAAATCATCCAGCATGCTTTCACTCCTAAGGTGGGACTAGAACTCTCAGGCTCCTAGTGATTGGCCCAAAATCATCCCGCATGCTTTCACTCCTAAGGCGGGACTAGAACTCTCGGGCTCCTAGTGATTGGCCCAAAATCATCCAGCATGCTTTCACTCCTAAGGCGGGACTAGAACTCTCGGGCTCCTAGTGATTGGTCCAAAATCATCCAGCATGCTTTCACTCCTAAGGCGGGACTAGAACTCTCGGGCTCCTAGTGATTGGCCCAAAATCATCCAGCATGCTTTCACTCCTAAGGCGGGACTAGAACTCTCGGGCTCCTAGTGATTGGCCCAAAATCATCCAGCATGCTTTCACTACTAAGGTGGGACTAGAACTCTCAGGCTCCTAGTGATTGGCCCAAAATCATCCAGCATGCTTTCACTCCTAAGGCGGGACTAGAACTCTCGGGCTCCTAGTGATTGGCCCAAAATCATCCAGCATGCTTTCACTCCTAAGGCGGGACTAGAACTCTCGGGCTCCTAGTGATTGGCCCAAAATCATCCAGCATGCTTTCACTCCTAAGGCGGGACTAGAACTCTCGGGCTCCTAGTGATTGGCCCAAAATCATCCAGCATGCTTTCACTCCTAAGGCGGGACTAGAACTCTCGGGCTCCTAGTGATTGGCCCAAAATCATCCAGCATGCTTTCACTCCTAAGGCGGGACTAGAACTCTCGGGCTCCTAGTGATTGGCCCAAAATCATCCCGCAGGCTTTCACTCCTAAGGCGGGACTAGAACTCTCAGGCTCCTAGTGATTGGCCCAAAATCATCCAGCATGCTTTCACTCCTAAGGCGGGACTAGAACTCTCGGGCTCCTAGTGATTGGCCCAAAATCATCCAGCATGCTTTCACTCCTAAGGCGGGACTAGAACACTCGGGCTCCTAGTGATTGGCCCAAAATCATCCAGCATGCTTTCACCCTAAGGCGGGACTAGAACTCTTGGGCTCCTAGTGATTGGCCCAAAATCATCCAGCATGCTTTCACTCCTAAGGTGGGACTAGAACACTCGGGCTCCTAGTGATTGGCCCAAAATCATCCAGCATGCTTTCACTCCTAAGGCGGGACTAGAACTCTTGGGCTCCTAGTGATTGGCCCAAAATCATCCAGCATGCTTTCACTCCTAAGGTGGGACTAGAACACTCGGGCTCCTAGTGACTGGCCCAAAATCATCCAGCATGCTTTCACTCCTAAGGCGGGACTAGAACTCTCAGGCTCCTAGTGATTGGCCCAAAATCATCCAGCATGCTTTCACTCCTAAGGCGGGACTAGAACTCTCGGGCTCCTAGTGATTGGCCCAAAATCATCCAGCATGCTTTCACTCCTAAGGCGGGACTAGAACTCTCGGGCTCCTAGTGACTGGCCCAAAATCATCCAGCATGCTTTCACTCCTAAGGTGGGACTAGAACACTCGGGCTCCTAGTGACTGGCCCAAAATCATCCAGCATGCTTTCACTCCTAAGGCGGGACTAGAACTCTCGGGCTCCTAGTGATTGGCCCAAAATCATCCAGCATGCTTTCACTCCTAAGGCGGGACTAGAACTCTCGGGCTCCTAGTGATTGGCCCAAAATCATCCAGCATGCTTTCACTCCTAAGGCGGGACTAGAACTCTCGGGCTCTAGTGATTGGCCCAAAATCATCCAGCATGCTTTCACTCCTAAGGCGGGACTAGAACTCTCAGGCTCCTAGTGATTGGCCCAACATCATCCTGCATGCTTTCACTTGTTAAGATGGGACTAAAACTCTCAGGCTCCTAGTGATTGGACCAAAGTCACCCAGATGGTTTTCATTCCTAAGGCGGGACTAGAACTCTCGGGCTCCTAGTGATTGGCCCAAAATCATCCAGCATGCTTTCACTCCTAAGGCGGGACTAGAACTCTCAGGCTCCTAGTGATTGGTCCAAAATCATCCAGCATGCTTTCACTCCTAAGGCGGGACTAGAACTCTCGGGCTCCTAGTGATTGGCCCAAAATCATCCCGCATGCTTTCACTCCTAAGGCGGGACTAGAACTCTCGGGCTCCTAGTGATTGGCCCAAAATCATCCAGCATGCTTTCATTCCTAAGGCGGGACTAGAACTCTCGGGCTCCTAGTGATTGGCCCAAAATCATCCAGCATGCTTTCACTCCTAAGGCGGGACTAGAACTCTCAGGCTCCTAGTGATTGGCCCAAAATCATCCAGCATGCTTTCACTCCTAAGGCGGGACTAGAACTCTCGGGCTCCTAGTGATTGGCCCAAAATCATCCAGCATGCTTTCACTCCTAAGGCGGGACTAGAACTCTCAGGCTCCTAGTGATTGGCCCAAAATCACCCAGCTGGCTTTTATGCCTAAGGCGGGACTAGAACTTCCTGTCTGCTGGTGATAGACCCAAAGTCACCCATCCAGCTTCCCTCCTTAACGTGACACTAAAATTCACTTGTCGACACCAAAGTGGCCCTCCAAATACAGGCATGTGCACCAACCACACGCCGGAGCCTTTTTGTGCTGCAGCGGCTCCAGAACTGAAGTTCTGGCTAAGATCCGGACCCTGGAGACCAGCCCCTCCCCCGCTCACCTCTTTCTCTGTCTCTGAGTCCGAAGAAGAGGGGCTGCCTTGAGGTGCCCCTTCTTGCTCCTCCTGGGGGCTTCGCTGTCCGCGCTGCTGTCGCTCTCCGCGCCCTCTGCCTCCTTCTCGGCTTTCTCCCGCTTCCGCTCCTTCTCCTCCCGCTCCTGTTCCCGCAACCGGCGTAGCTCCTGCTCCTGCTCGCGCTTCCGCTTCTCCTCCAGTTCTCGCCGGCGCTCCTCGTCCCGCCGTTTCCACTCGCTGATGCGGTCCACGTCGCTGTCGCTGCAGGTGGAAAGGGGGGGGGGCAGAAGAGAGAGACAGGAGGGAGAGTCCAAAGGCATGGGGGAGTCTCAGCTGTTTGGCTTGCACGGAAGCTCAGCTCACGGCCCCCCAATCCTCCCGGGACTTTGGAAAGTGCTGTCCTGGTGGGGCTCCTGGCCAGTGTTGTGGCCCGCCAGCGGCCAGCGGATCTGGCGGCAGATTCAGACAGTGGGGAGGTTGGGGAGAACAGTTGGGAGTCCGGGGAAGGCTCTTGACGAGGCCTCTGCGTCAGAGGCAGAAATGGGGCCAGGGCCGTCTGACAGTTATCAGCTGCCTTTGGAGTCGGAGATCAGTGGGGCAGAAGAACAGCTGGAGCCTGTTCCCAGTGTGCTCATGTGCAGAGCTGCCAGAAGAAGGGAACACTAAGGAACAAGGATCGACTCGGGAGTAAAGGCTCAGGTGGATGGGGAATGGCCCCTCCCATAGGGAATAAAAGAGGAGCAAAAAGGGGAGTGGGGTTTGCAGGAGACAATCAGTTCAATTTGTTAGAGTGAAGGTCTGTTCCTGACTTCTTGCCAAGTAACTGCTGCTACAGCATGGCGTTTGGAAGATATTGGCCTGGCAACTCTCCAAGCCTGATAAAAGGTCTGTATCTCTTACCTGTCACTGCTGGAGGTGCTAGGAAGCCTCTCGAGTTTAGGTTTCCGGCCCCGGGGCTTGGGAGGCGGCTTTTCGGCAGCTGGGAGGGAAGGAAGGAGATGGTTAGGTTTGGAAAGAGGGAACTTTTGGAAGTGCAGCCCTCCTGAATCCAGGCCTGCCCATCCTCAGACAAAGCAGGAGACGAGTGTGGAGAGATAGAAACGCAGGAGGGAGGGAGGGAGGGAGGGAGGGGTCTGTTAACCATGAAGCAAGCTAAGCAGGTGCTTTAGGGCACCAGGCCCAAAGGGGGCCCCACAAAGTTTGAGAACATGGCTTCGTTGGGACAGGAGGCACAAGGGAGAGGGATGCCAAGATTTATCAGTGCTTAGGGCACCAGGGAACCTTAATCTGCCACTGGAGGGAGGAGGAGGAGGGAAGGAAGGAAGGAAGAGGGAGGAAGGCAGGAAAGCAAACAATGAAAAGAAATAATGAAGGGAGGGAGGTGGTGGAGGGAGGAAAAGAATGAAAGGAAGTAATGAAGGAAGGGCAGAAGGAGGGAGGGAGGGAGAGAAGGAAAGGAAGAGAGGAAGGAAAGGGAAGGAGGGAAGGAAAGAAAAAGGGAGGAGAGGGAGGATGGAAAGAAAAGAGGAAAGTAAAGGAAGGAAGGTGAGAGAAAGGAAGGAAAGGGAAGGAGGGAAGGAAAGAAAAAGGGAGGAGAGGGAGGATGGAAAGAAAAATGGAAAAGGAAAAGAAGAGAGGGAGGGAGGGGGAAAGGAGAAAGTAAAGGAAGGAAGGGGAGAGAAAGGAAGGAAAGAGAAGGGAGGGAGAAGGGGAGAGGAGAGGAGAGAAGGAAGGAGATGGAGGAAGGAGGGAAAGAAAGGAAGGGAGATGCCCCACGGCCCCATCAGCCCAGCCCTGGCAGCCACCTGGGCTCCTGACCTGGCTTCCTGCCGCGGGAGGGCTTCTTGACGGATTCATCTGAGTTGGAGTCAGACTCGGACTTGGGAGTGAGTGGCCGGTTGCCCTCGCGGTTGTTGTCGTTGTCCTCCTCCTCCTCGTCCTCCTCCTCCTCGGAGTCTGCCTTGCTCTCCGAGTCGGAGGCCGATTCGATTTTCTGCTAACAGAGAAGCCGCCTTAGCGCGCCAGAGGCAGCCGGATCACAGGCACCTTCCGTCCTGCCAAATTGTCTCCCTGACAAAAACCCAAAACCTGCCATTCCTGGATCTGGGGAAAGGGGGTGGCTGTAATCCGCGGGACATAGTCCTTAACTTATGACCAGAATCGGGGCCAGAATGTCCATTGCTAAGCTAGGCAGTTGCTCAGCGAGTCATACCTCCATCTACAACTTGACGGGTTGCCCTCGGCTTACGGCCACAATGGAGCCCAATGGGTCTGTCCCTAAAGCGGGGACGTTAAGTGAGCCTTGCCCCGTTTTACAACCTCCCTTCACAAACGCATTGCTTAACGACAAAGATGCTGGTCTCCTATGTCGTCATAAGTTGAGGGCTACCTGTGTTTCCCCGAAAATAAGACCCGGTCTATTTTCTTTTGGACTCCAAAATAAACACTAGGACTTATTTTCTGGGAGGGATGTTGTTCCCTCCCCCCCCCCTCCATATATGGGAGCCCCACTGCTGTCAGGATTCCGGCAGTTACCCCCATTTAAATCATGAGTCTCGAGCCAAACTTCCAAAACTTCAAAAGGATTCATTGGGAGTTAACCTGTCCAGCACTGCCTGGGTGTAGCCGACTCTGAGACCACATATAATTCATTGTCACTCTTGACACTGGTTTTCCCACTCACCCCCTGGGTGTATCCTAATTCATATCCTCCAATGGGACACCTCCATAGCCCAGAGTCATCAAGCATGCTCTCCAGTTAGAATTTTGCCCAGCAGAAACTTCAGTCACCTAGTTACTATCTTTGAAAAACTATTTATGGAATGCACTTTCGTTTTTGCAAGCTGCTGCACTGCTTCCCTCTCCCTTTCTGTCGGCAACTCTAAAGACCGTAGAAGTATTTTATGAGTCGACAACTTTTTCTTCTTGCTGGCCGCGCAACGCGCCAATGCGGCCGCCACAATTCGGGGGTGGCATTGCCCCACGTGCCTCGCACCAGCTTACTTCGGGGCCTCCCCTGCCAGGCCACCCATGCCTCAACACCTGCCTTGGCTTGTAGCTGCGGTACCGCCGCATTGCTCTCGCCTCCTGCTCCATTGCAGCCACGAATGAGCAAAAGTGCGCCAGTGCTGGTGTTGCCACCGCGAGGCAGGTATCGGGGGCACGGATGGCCTCACTGCAGGGGCTCTAAGGTTCACCGGTGCAGGACCTGTGGGGCAGCTCCACCCCCAACCCACACCTCGCCTCGTGGCCACAGCACTGTGAACAATCGGATGAAACGGGCAGGCAAGCCCATTGTGCAGGATCTTAAGTAGGACTTATTTTGGGAGGTTAAGGCTTATATTAGGCGCACGTTTAAAAACAGGCTAGGTCTTATTTTCAGGATAGTTTTTAATTTTGGGGGGAAACGAGGTATCTACCTTGAAGACAAGATGTGTCGCTGTCAGGTGTGAAAGATCAATTCCGCAGGTGAATTAAACTAATTTGATTGTTAAAAGGCAATAGACAGGTAGGTCCAGCTTAACTTCTGTCTCTAAGAGATCGGTCGTTGAGGACTTACCTGTTCCAGGTGCAAATCAATTATGTCCCTAAAAAAGGGTCTCTTTAAGCTATGGTCAACCGAGGGGATTCTAAGCCGATGAATCTTGTCCAGGCCAATGTTCCTCCACCTTTGCCAAGGGGAAGAAACCTGATTTCGTCCAACACAACGTGAACAAAATCGGTTTGGAGGCTGAGCGGCGAGATAGGTATAGCCAGGTGTGAAAGTTCAGGTGCACAAGCGGCCGGATAAGTGTTGCCAGGTGTAAACATTCAGACCCACAAGTGAAAGTTCAATTAAACTGATTTATTGGTCAAATGCCTATGCACAGGAATTTTCTCAGCTCATGGTTAGCCCTTGCTTGGAATTAGACACAGGTCCAGGGAATTCAAGGGAGATTGGACAGTTCGCAGGTGGCTACATAGGGATTCTAGGCTGCTAGCTCTCTTGACTGCCCCCCCGTTTCTGCGACTCCTCCTGCAGTTTTGTTTTTCATATTGGTTACTAGCTTGATACCTGTGCTTCGCTACGAAACTTTGCTATGTGGTCAAGCTTAGATTTTGGGGAGGAAAATAAGGGGGAAAAACTCTGCCTTTTCCACCAGCATCCATCAGTATTCCTCTGGCTAGCGTCCCATGAGTGTGTGAGAGAGTTGAGGGCTGTTTGGAAAGTGAAACAGTATTTGCTGTGTGAGCAAGGAGACAGCAAGGAGCCCGGGCGTGGCTTAGCTCAACTGTTCTGTACTAAAGCTGCTTGGTGCTGCTGTGAAAGTAAAACTGAAACTCCTCTCCTCTGCTCGTGTTTTGCATTTGGAAGATGTTTCTTTTCAGGTGGGGAGGGGGAGTAGAACTCCTTAGCATCAGAGCGTGTTTAATAATATAGGAAATACTCTAAATGCTCTGGATGGTCATTTCAAAAAATCCTTTCTTAGTGAGCACCTAGAAGCCAAGAGGAACATACGTGCCAAATCTCAAGTGTGTAGGCTTTACTGTTCTGGAGATTTTGTGATGATGCGTGAGGGGTATGTTGCTTTTTTATATATATATAGATATTATTATAATATTAGTATTGTATTGTATTGTATTGTATTGTATTGTATTGTATTGTATTGCATTGCATTGCATTGCATTGCATTGCAATGTAACGTAACGTAACATCATCAATTCTAAATCAACCTTGGATTCCCAGAGATAATCAATCAACTTTTCTAAGAGATATTGGAAATCCTCTTACCTTTTTCTTCCACCCTCCGGCAGGTGCCCGTCGTGTAGCTCTGGCAGGTGTTTTTTTCTCTGGAGTGAAGTCCTACGTTAGGAGACACGGAATTGACATTGAAGCCCCCTCAGTTCCAAAATATTCCCACCACCCCGTCCCCAACATGAAGGACGGGCGGAGGACAATGAAGTTCTCTCTTTCGAACATATAATAAGTAGTCTGTGAGTTATGACTGCGAGGGGGCCAGAATTTTTTTGCTGCTAAGAAGGTGGTGGTTAGGTGAGCTGCACCCGTATCTTCTATCTACAATTCCTCTCTCCCTCCCCAACTCTGCGTGCAGGTGGTTAGAATGCAGCATTGGAGGCTGACTCTGCCCACTGCCAGCAGTTCAATCCTGACCGGCTCAAGGTGGACTCAGCCTTCCGTCCTTCCGAGGTGGATAAAATGAGGACCCAGATTGTTGGTGGGCAAGAGGCTGACTCCGCAAACCGCTTAGAGAGGGCCGCCAAGCGCTATACAGCGGTATGTAAGTGCCTTAAGGGCTATTGCTACGGCTCCACCCTCACTAAAATAACTCCGCAGGTCAGACGTAAATACCTTCTACCCACACAAACCCGACCTGGTCACTGTATTTCTCCGATTCAGAAGAGCTTTCCGAGTTTTCCTCCTCCGTAGCAGACGGGCTGGCTTGCTCAAGGTCACTTGAAGATTTCCTGGGTCGTTTCGCGACCGGCATCTAGAACAGGAGAGGGGGGAATAAAATCAGACGGGGCATCAGAGACGGCCTAAGGCAGGGGTCCCCAACCACCGGTCCGCAGACCGGTGCCGGTCCGTGGAACAAGTCCTACCGGGCCGCTGGTTTGCTGGGCGCCTAACTTTTTGATGAAAAAGTGCTCCGGTGAGCTTTTCCGGTAGAAAGCTCACCGGAAGCACTTTTTCATCAAAAAGATGGCGGCGCCCAGCTAATGCCGGTACCGGGCCGCGCCATAAAAAAGGTTGGGGATACCGGGCCGCAGCATAAGAAAGGTTGGGGATCACTGGCCTAAGGGATGCATTTCCTTTATTTATTAGATAACCTTGATTGTCACTTTTTTTTTCTGTGAACACACTGGCCGCACATGAAAGAACGGTACGGTGGCCTCGAGCCGACGCCTTCACCTCAACAATTAGGAGGCTGTGATTTTGATCCTTAGGTAGAGGCGGATATCTCTCTTTCCGGGCACAAGGAGAATTTATCTGCTGAACAAAACTCTGCATTGGCGACAGGAAAGGCATCTGGCCAGTAAGAACTTTGCCACCTCCATTCAGTTGGCCAGACTCCGCCCCGCAAAGAAATTATGGGGTGGTTAAAAGAGGATGATGATGACTGGCCCGTATTAAAAAATGAAATTCTGAGAGTTGCTCTCAAAATACACACACACACACAAATACAGGTAATCCTCAACTTACAACAGTTCATTTTAGTCACCAGTCGAAGTTACGACGACACCAAAAAAAGCGACTTATGACCGTTTTTCACACTTATGACCATTGCAGCATCCCCGTGATTTACACATTTGGATGCTTAAAACAACTGACTCATATTCACGACGGTTTTGGAGTCCTGGGGTCACGTGATCCCTTTTTGCAACCTTCTGATCAGGAAAATCAAGGGGGAAACCAGATTAATGACCGTGTTAGTAACTTAAAAGCTGCAGTGATTCACTTAACGGCCGAGGTCAGAAAATGGGGGCAAAACTCACTTCACAAATTTCTCTCTCAGCATAAATTTTCCTAAGATAAAATAGCACAAACGTAAAATAACATAAACGTTGGGCTCAATTGTGTTCGTACCAGCTGGGCCTTCTACTCTGAGCAGAGCCCGAGACAGAAAGGCCAATTATTTGGCTATATTGGGTAGTCCTCAACTTACGACTGCAATGGAGCGCAAAATTTCCATGGCTAAGCCAGAGAGACGTTAAGTGAGTTTTGCCCCGCTGTATGACCTTTCTGCCACAGAATCCCTGCCGTTGTTAAAGTGAGCAACACGGTTGGTTAAGGGAACCTGGTGTCAGGTTTCCAAGCAATGAAATCCACTTTAAAAAAAAGAAAAGAGCAAAGTCCGCCTTCCAAAACTATTTCTTTTATTTCGGAAAGCATCAAACTGGCAAAGTCTGCGGTAGTTCCGGATCTGACACCACCCGGAATTACCCCACATAACCTTGGAAGTTAGAAACAGCCCCCCAAAAGTCACGTTCCCCAATAGAAGGAAATCAACGTTTGCCTGGCGTCATCAACCTCCACCTCCAGGTCTCAGTAGGGTCAGCGTTTGTTCCCACGGGAAGAAGAACCCACCTAGCCTAAACAACTGTATCTCTGCTCCTCCCACTGTAGGAATGCGGCAAGCCCAAAACCCTTCTCCCCCCCCCCCACCATAACCAGCACAGAGAAAGAAAGAAAAGGAATATATAAAAAGGCTAAATAAAATGGCTACCCATATGTCCATTTTGGGCGCGACACCTGGCTTCCCCGTAGACTTTGCTTGTCGGAAAGTCTCAAAAGCGGATCTCACGTGGCCTCAGGACACTGCGACCGTCCTAAAGGCGAGTCGGTTGCCAAGCGTCCGAATTTCAATCCCGTGACCGTGGGGAGGTGGCAACGGTCGTAAGTGTGAGAAACGGCCCTCAGACGCTTCCCCCGGTGGCGCTAGAACTTGAACAGCCGCTAAACGAACAGTCGTTAAGTCGAGGTCTACCTGCATACGCCAGTCAAATCAGGATGGATTCTGCGTGGCGTACTTACTTTGCGTGGAGGAACCAGCTGGAGGCGAAGTGCGTCAGAAAGGCATAATTAAAATCCTCCCCCTGGGGACGGTCCCAAACAAATATTCCCACCACGGGAGGATAAAAAAAAAAAAAGGCATTGCAAAGCCCCAAAGCCAAGAGGCTGGGTGTTTTAGAAAACCCAGGGACCATGGGGCTGAGCCAATCTCCAGGGGAAGGTATTCCAGAAAAGGCCATTCGGCAACCGGGGAGGCCTCACTTGGGCCTGGAGACGAGGAGGCTTCCGTGGGTCAAAGAAATCTCATTTTTCCAAATGTTAACAGATGAGCAAAATCCTCTGGGAGGAGGAATTCCCCGCAAAGGCCCAGGAGGTGAACCGAACAGGGCATTCGAGGTGATAAACCGGCATCTCGAATTGCACCCAGGGGCAAACTGTGTGGTTCTCCAAGCAGCAGAATTAAGCAGCTTTAAACTTCTTCTTCCTTCTTCTTTAAATGACCCCAATAGTCTGGGCAATTGAATGGAGCTGAGTGTTTACTGGCCGGATGCCCTACCTGTCACCAATGCGGAGTTTTGTTCGGCAGATATATTCTCATTGTGCCCAGAGAGAGAGAAATATCTGCCTCTACCTAGGATTGAACTCACAGCCTCCCGATTGGCTCCCACTCTAGGCCACTGCGCCACTCAAGCAAGCTTTAAACTTGATGGTAAAAAATTACTATTGTTGTAACAGAATTGTTCAACTCTGGAGTATCCTTACCAGGTTTTCAGTGGTCTCAACTACTAACTTCCATGGTTTTCATTCTAATTTCACTTTTCTGGGCCTCACCCCCATATTTAAGGGGGGGAGGGGGTGCGTACGTAACAGAGGTGATATTCAGCAGGTTCTGATTGGTTCTGGAGAACTGCTGGTGTAAATTTGGAGCAGTTGGGAGAACCGGCCAATCCCACCTCTGACTGGCCCCGCCCCCATCTCTTCTCTGCCTCCCATTGAGTCCCAGCTGATCGGCTGGGTCTCCTTTGGTTGCCCTGCCCAGGAGAACGGAGCTGGAAAGCAGGTTAGTAAGGTGGGGAGGGAAGGGGGATTTTGCAGTAATAACCTTCCTCTGCCGTGCCCACCAAGCAAAAGCCACGCACACAGAACCGGCAGTAAAAAAATAAAATAAAATTGAATCCTACCACTGGTGCGTAAGTGCATTAATGTGCCTATGTCACTCAACCCAATAGAGCGCAACCAACACAAGCCCTAAATAGAATTACACACTGCCCAACATCTAGAATAACTCAGAAACCACAAATAGACTACCACGATCAAGCGGAATTGGCCTAGCACGCTAGCCGACATCCCAGGCAGACCAAAAGATCCAGCAACCCCAGAATTTTTATTTTTTTTTAAAAAAGGAGTCACCTACAACAATGTTAAGGATTGCAACGGTCACTCTGTAGGACAAGCAAGCAGAAGGCATCTGTGAACACCAACGGGCGGTCAGAAGGCAGGACAAACCTTTTCATTTTACAATCGATAACACAGATTTAACCATAATTTTGATTGGAAAATGTGACTATCTAAGACAGGGGTGTCCAACCTTGGCAACTTTAAGACTTGTGGACTTCAACTCCCAGATTCCTCAGCCAGCAAAGCTGGCTGAGGAATTCTGGGAGTTGAAGTCCACAAGTCTTAAAGTTGCCAAGGTTGGACACCCTGATCTAAGACCAGGCCAAGTCCCCAAAAACGCCAGGGGGATTTCTACAGGCCTCGCACTCTGACGAATCAGCCATCAACGGACACGTAGACGTTAACGTCTATAGACTACGCAAGAGAGACAATCGACCAGCCAAAAAGCACATAAAAAGACTCCAGCATTTCTCCACCAGTAATTGGCATGCAGATCAGCAGAGATTTAACTCCTCGCATCCCGGACATAAACGGTTTCAACTCCTCCTCTCAAAATGATGCTGGAGAGCTGGGGTCGCCAACCTTTTGGACCTCAGGGACCACCAAACTCACCATTTTAAATCTCGTGGACCAGGATTGTGGGATTTTCCTGGGAAAATCCCCCAAAAAGTCTGCAGGAAAATTCCCCGCCCCGTTTTCCTACTGATCGATCTTTATTTGGGATCGCAGAATACCGTCTCCAGCTCTGTTCTCAGGGAGAGAGAGAGACTTTTGGCTTCATGCAAGGAAAACAGCAGAAGCAGCAGAAGTCTCTCTTTCTCTCCTCCAAACTCCGCCAGAAATGAATCTTTGTGAGACTTGTCGTACCGGCGCAGCCTCTTGGAGCAGGAGGCCTTGCAGGGTCCGAAAGACTCATTTCTGGTGGAGTTTGGGGGAGAGGAAGAAAAACTTTGGCTGCTTTCCTTGCGTGCAGCCAAAAGTAGAAGAAGAAAGTAGTGGAAAAAAGCAGCCCGGTGGCCAGGCCAGGTGTGTGGGGTGAGTGGGGCAAGTTCCCCCACTCCACCTTTTCCCCCCTCCCCTCACTACCTTGTGCTGCTCGCAATGCAAGCCTTGTGTTCCCGCGCAGCCTGGATTAATTGCTTTGGGGAGAACATTTCTCTGCGGACCACCAAAATTTTCTCACTGACCACCAGTGGTCCCCAGCCCACTGGTTGGCAACCACTGCTGTAGAACCCTGCACACCAGAACAACTAGACACAAGGACAGTTTTTTTTTTCTCAAATGCCATCACTCTGCTAAACAAATAATTCCCTCAACACTATCCAACTATTTACAAAATCTGCATTACTATTAATCTTTTCATCGCTCCTTATCACCCATCCCCTCCCACTTGTGACTGGATGACTGTAACTTTGTCGCTTGTATCCTTACAATCTATATTGACTGTTTCCTAGTATGATTTGATGGCTTATTGTACCCTATGACTGTTATTAAGTGTTGTACCTGATGATTCTTGACTCTTGATGAATGTACCTTTTCTTTTATGTACACTGAGAGCATTTGCACCAAGACAAATTCCTTGGGTGTCCAATCACATTTGGCCAATAAAAAATTCTATTCTACTCTAACTTACAGTCAAGTTACATCAACTTACATCAAGAAACTGCCAAAGAGCCATCAATAAACAGCCCAACCAAAGAACATCCAAGACTGTCCCAACCCACAGAGGCAGGCAAGATGCCAGAATATAAACTGAGAGAAAACAGCACTCCTTACTAGTACTGATGATGTTACCCAGTTGGGTCTTGAAACGTCTGCAAGGATACAAGAAAGCTCAGACAGCACCAAGGACCCCTCCTGTCAACCCTGAGCTACCAATATTCTCCTTTAACACTTTTTTTTCCCATCTTGCTCATTTGAAATGGTCATTTTTGCTTGACAAAACAAAGCAAATGAACAGTAAGAATTACATGGGTGAACCAACTGGCACCCATAACTGCCTAATACCGACCTCCTGGACCAACTGAAGCTTCCAGCTAGGGCCGTCCCATGGACAGCAGTCTATCCAAGAGATGACCAAGGAGGGACAGCAAGCAAGATGCCTGCTTCCGGGGTGGAGATGAGCAAAGGCCTAATACAAGTCCAGCCCCCGACAAAAAAAAATTATGAATTCATTTTCATACTCATTGGGGAAGCATGGCCCCTCCCTTTAGAATTCAAAACGGACCTTCTCTGAATTTGGAAGGTTTTAAATACACCGAGCTGCAAGTTAGTCCTCAACTTACGACCGCAATTGGCATCGCTAAGCGATGTGAAGTGAGTCGCTCGCAATTTGACGGCCTTTTTCGTTGTGGTTGTTCAAGCGAATCGCACGGTTTGGAAACAAAACCCCCGTTTCCTCCCACTGACTTTAAGCTTTTTCTTCGAAGGTGGCTGGGAAAAGTTGCAAAGAGCGATCGTGTGACCTCAGGATGTTACAATGGTTTACAAGTCCACGAGGGATGCCGGATTTTGATCCCGTGACCGCGGGATACACCGCGACGGTCGTCAAGTGTGAGGCTGTAAATCGCTTTTTTTTTTTCCAGCGCCGTTTCCAATGGTCGTAAGCCGAGGACTACCAGCTCTTTGTTCATCCCCATCCAGACCGTACTAGCTCCCAAGTTCTCAACCCCAACTCAGGTTTGGCCTGGGGTCAAGATGTAAAAAAAACCATCAATGGTGCTGATGCTCCCAATCGGCACCATCGGGAAAATGGCTCACTTTCGCGGCTAACGATTTCCTTTTCACGCTGCTGTGATCGCTTCCTTTGTCCGACTCTTCGCTCTCCGCCTTCTCCACCGTCATCCCTGCTCCACCGGCACCTGCGGTTGGGGTCGGGCCTTCCTCTCCAGGGACGTCGCTTCCTCCTCCGCCCCCTCCGACGGGGTCGATGTCTCCAACTTCGCTGTCGGAGGAGCTCGGTGGCTATAAGGGTAAGGGAGGAGAGAAAGGGACAAAAAGGAGAGTTAGTGACCGGAAAAGTAGCAACGGGAGGCTTCTGGACATCTCAAAGGAGGAATTCAGAGTCCAGATCCTGGCAAAGGAGAAGTAGATTCATGACAGCAGCTGGAAGTGTTGTGGAATGTTTTTCACACCTGGCAAGTTCAAAGTGTGTGGGACATCTACTCCTAGAATTCCTCAACCAGCATGTGTGACCTTCAACTCCCGGAATTCCTTGGCTAGGAAGTTCCCTTCAACTCCCAGAATTCTGTACCTGGGATGTTTGGACTTCAACTCCCAGAATTCCCTGAGGAAGTTCCCTTCAACTCCCAGAATTCCCTGGCTAGGAAGTTCCCTTCAACTCCCAGAATTCCCTGGCTAGGAAGTTCCCTTCAACTCCCAGAATTCCTTGGCTAGGAAGTTCCCTTCAACTCCCAGAATTCTGTACCTGGGATGTTTGGACTTCAACTCCCAGAGTTCCTGGCTAGGAAGTTCCTTCAACTCCCAGAATTCCCTGGCTAGGAAGTTCCTTCAACTCCCAGAATTCTGTACCTGGGATGTTTGGACTTCAACTCCCAGAATTCCCTGGCTAGGAAGTTCCTTCAACTCCCAGAATTCCTTGGCTAGGAAGTTCCTTCAACTCCCAGAATTCTGTACCTGGGATGTTTGGACTTCAACTCCCAGAATTCCTTGGCTAGGAAGTTCCTTCAACTCCCAGAATTCCTTGGCTAGGAAGTTCCCTTCAACTCCCAGAATTCTGTACCTGGGATGTTTGGACTTCAACTCCCAGAATTCCCTGGCTAGGAAGTTCCCTTCAACTCCCAGAATTCTGTACCTGGGATGTTTGGACTTCAACTCCCAGAATTCCCTGGCTAGGAAGTTCCCTTCAACTCCCAGAATTCCTTGGCTAGGAAGTTCCCTTCAACTCCCAGAATTCTGTACCTGGGATGTTTGGACTTCAACTCCCAGAATTCCCTGGCTAGGAAGTTCCCTTCAACTCCCAGAATTCCCTGGCTAGGAAGTTCCTTCAACTCCCAGAATTCTGTACCTGGGATGTTTGGACTTCAACTCCCAGAATTCCCTGGCTAGGAAGTTCCCTTCAACTCCCAGAATTCTGTTTGGACTTCAACTCCCAGAATTCCCCAGCCAGAATGTCCCACAGTCCAGCCCTTTGCTATACAGACCCTGCTGCAAAAACAGGCCACCTGAGGTCAAAACGGAGGGGCCTCAAAACGCATCACGTCCGACTCACCGGAGGCGCACTGTAGCTGGCGTGAGGGTTGTTCTGGATTTCCCACAATCCTTCATTGAAGCCTTTCCGTTTGTTGGGCTTCCCGTATTTGTCCTTGTACTTCTCATAAGGGAAGAGGTCCTTGGGGCCCAAAAACGCCCTGCGGGATATGCACAAGAGCAAAGAAGAAACGGAAGGGTTTGGAGAGAAAGGGACGGTATATCCCACACGGCTTAGGCCGCCGACGCACCCAACAGAACCTCCCAAAGTTGGCAAACTTACGTCTCGTGGGTTCCGAAAAAGAATATAGGGTACTTGTTGGGGGGAGGCTTCACGGCCCCATCAATGATGTCGTCAATCTGGAAAGAAGAGAGAGAGAAAAAGTCAATAACAATTGGAGGGGGGAAATGAAAGACCGGCCGAAATTCAAGCAGGAACCAGCCCAGCATCATGGCTAATGGTGTCACACAAGAATCACACCGGTTCTGTATCTGCATGAGAGCTGAAACGGGAAATGGACACTATGCAGGTAAGTCCTTGCTTCACAACCATAATTGGGACCGGAAACTCTGATGACCTTCTCAGCTGGCTTCTGACCACACTTGGAATACTGCATCCAGTTACGGTCGCCATCATATAAAAGAGATGTTGAGACAGAAAGACAATGAGATGTCCCGGGGCATGACACAAAAATAACCAAGTCACAAAAATGGGGGGAAAAAAGTCCCTTTAATGCCTCCAACTTGGCCCCAATGTCCAATTCTCCTCAGCAGGAGATCAAACTCTTAAAGAAAACAGTTTACGGAGGGAGCAAATGCAGTCCGAACCCAAAGTAAAGATAATTAGAAATAAAAAACCCAACACACCACACTGAAGGAATTACTACGGCAGGCAAGGGTGATTAATTGCAGACTTCTACCAGATAACGCAGCAACCACAGTTGGGAGGAAGCCAAAACACAGATAAGCTCTGACAAGAATGCACGCTTTCTTTTTTTGATATCGTATTTATAAAATGTTTTTAGGATAGATTTGGTAGGATTATATGAATTGTTATAAAATAAATTAAGTAAACTGTAGTTATCTCGCAAAGTATGAATGAATAAAATTATAGTCAAGTGATTGTTAATAGTGATACTAGGGTACTTAATCTTTGATTGATAATATGAGTTATTATGCAATGTAACTGTAATTGAGACTACGAAATGGATGCACAAAAAATTGGTAAACCAACCGACACACTGCTTGTATATTTATGAAAGAAAGCTGGATGTTTTTATGTTTTGTTTGTTTTTGTCTTTAAAAACCAATAAAATTGTTTTCCAAAAAAAAAAAAAGAATGCACACTTTGCTTCCTCCAGCACTTTTGCCATGCAGTTTGTCCTTTTAACCAGCCCTCCCAGCTGCAGCCCATGAAGGGGATCAGGGCCCCTTCCTCCCCCCGTAGGCCACGCCACTCACGTTGCTCCCTTCTCCGTTCCTCCCTGCATGCCCTAGGATGAAGAGGGGGTGGGCCTGGGTCTTCCTCTGAATGCCCAGCCGGCCTGTGCCCTTCCCCAGTTTCTTCCACAGCCACCAGAGCCACACTCCCATTCCCTGTCCGCTGTTCCATCTCTCCCTTGGAGTCAGATTCCAACAGGGGCACGATAGATAAGATAAATTCCTGTTAAAATAGGGTGCCCAGAACTGAGCAAAGAATTTGGTCTTCAAACAGGAGTCCCAACCTTTGGGCTGCAGGCGACTACCTGTCTGCGACCTAGTCACAACTGGGCTGCACCAATGGGGCAACTGGTGTGCGCACAGTCCCATTCGCACAAGCGTCGTGAGCACTCTTGGCCGCACTCGTGCAACGGGTGCTCGCACACGTGCCTGCCCCTCCCACACAACCAACTCCTCTTACCCCTCCCCCCCCACTCTGGGCCGCCAACCCGGAAAAGTTGGGGAACTCTGCCTTAGAAATAAACCTTCTTTGGGATGAGTCACGTCTGACCGCGGTTCCTGTATCCAGTTATACAAACAGAACCTACAATTCTCCAAGACTGGAATCGCTAACGCCAAAATGGGTTTCTGTTAGGGATATACACCCTAGCAGAATGTGCACGGCAGTCAGGCAGGCAGGCAAATATGTGAGACAAACGTTTTTGTAGCTTACACTCAGTAAAACAGATACACTGTGCTAGTTAAATAGTTTATTCCAGTAATAGTTTTTAGCATAGTCAAACAGTCCATATATCATACACTAGTTCAGTCCGTCCGGGGATTAATCAGTTGCAAAGTCCAGTGTCAAAAAAGAGGTCATTAAACTTACAAATATCAGTCTAGTAATATATCTCTTCGTAGTAGAGATATGAAGAAGTCAAACCTCTTTTCTTCCTTCAGCAACAGCAAAGAACACGCAGTTATCAAACCATCATCGTCAGCAAGCAATCCAGTAAACCAGCAATCAATCAAGTTCTCTTGCTCCCTCTTATGGCGATTTACAGCCGCACCCAAAATTACATGCTTTGCAGTTAAAGGGACACACACTTAAACTCACTATCATAGTCTATATATATTATTTTACCCAAACTACGTTAGGTAACCTATGTTATTCCTAACAGTTTCTTTACAGGATGCACGGATTAAGAGCAGCCTTGCCAGGGCAGGAATACAAAGGAATAATTCCATAGCTCCCGTTGCACTGTTTAGTTTATGCAAGTGAATGATCAAATGTAGGAACGAGCAGGGGTGAGATTCAGCGGGTTTGGACCGGTTTGGATGAACCAGATGTTCAATTTGTATCTG
This sequence comes from Notechis scutatus, assembly GCF_049901735.1. Classification (NCBI taxonomy): domain Eukaryota; kingdom Metazoa; phylum Chordata; class Lepidosauria; order Squamata; family Elapidae; genus Notechis; species Notechis scutatus. Next base: position 335,610,245 of record NC_142009.1, on the reverse strand, counting down.
GTTCGCCGAATTGGTAGTTGAGCCGACTGGCTGGCCCCGCCCACCCTGCCCCTCCCCTCCCAGGCGTCTCCATGCAGCCTATTTGGGATGCAGGTAAGCGCAGTCTGGAGGGAGGCTCCGGGAGGGCAGAAAATGGGCCTTCTGGAAGTTTCCGAAGTGCAGAAACAGGCCTGTTTCCGGCTTTCGGAGAGCCTCCGGCGCTTGGGGGAGGCCGTTTTGGTCCTCCCAGAGGCCCGAGGGAAGCCTCCGGACTCTGGGGAAGATGAAAAACGGCCCCTCCTGGAAGTTCTGGTAGGCCACGCCCACCATGGCCACGCCCACCCAGCAACCAGGCAGAGAACTGGTGGCTGGGATTTGTGAATCCCCTCCCCGGGGGGAAACGGGGCCACCTTTCCCAATTCCCTGAGAAAACAGCAACTGCGGATACCATATAACTCAGGAGTCCCCGAACTTGGCAACTTTTAAGACTTGTGGACTTCAACTCCCAGAATTCTCCAGCCAGGAAAATTCTGGGAGTTGGAAGTCCACAAGTCTTCAAGTTGCCAAGTTTGGAGATCTCGGCCATAACTGCGTGCCAATTTCCAAGGCAATTTAAAAGCAAGCGTGCAAAGTTTGCAAGAATGGCACTTAGACTCGATGGAGGAGAAAGGTCTTCTCCAAGCCTAACGACAGGCAGTCCTCAACTTACGACCGCAATCGGGACCAGAATCTTGGTTGCTAAGCAAAGCAGCCATTCAGTGAGTTGCGCCTGACTGTAGGACCATTTTGGGGGTCATGGTTGTTCAATGAATCCCTTAAGTGAGCAACGCGGTTGTAAAGTGAATCTGGCCTTCCCCCATTGACCCTGCTTGCCAGAAGGTTGCAAAATGGATCCCCACGTGGCCCAGGGACGCTGCAACCATCATAGGAGTCACTTGCTAAGTGGCTCTTGATCATGTGACCACAGGAATGCTACAATGGCCGTTAAGTGTGAAAATCTGTCCCTTTTTTTTCCCTCCTTGGTTCCAGGTTGCTTCTCTCTCCTTGAGGTGTTTTCATCCGTTGCTTCTTGTCCTGCCCTCAGGGGCTTTGGAGAATAGATTGACCCCTTCCTCTTCTTTTGGGGCAGCCCCTCAAGGAACATGCGCCCGCCCCGCCCCGCGGCAATGTAAATTTAGCCTGCAAACAGAGCGGCAGATACCCAACGATCGGCTGGGGCTGGTGGGAGGCATGCGCGGCGGCTGTGTTCCGGGGCAACGGCTTGCATGCTGGCAGAATAGGTTCGCCATCACGGGCATAGGTGGTACCTGGCTCAATAGTGTTGTAGTCACTGTGAGAGGGAACTTGGGAGTCCTAGTGGAAAATCATTTAAATATGAGCCAGCCGTGTGCAGCAGCTGTTCCGACCAAGGCTTCCTCGGACAGTAACAAGCGCACGCTGTTCCCAAGATCCTTTCGGTTTGTATTTCAGTGGCTGTGAATTCTATGTGTTCACAGCCCGTAATGAGTCCCAAACAAGTTTGTGAAGAGTCCAACAGAAGTCTGCCACAGTCCTTCGGGATAAGGCTGATCAGCACCCACCTTTATCTCCCTGAATGGTTCAATTGCCGATTAGCTGTACACAAGGCCATATGGAGCACAAGTCAACACGGAGCTTCAGACTTTAAAGCGACCGAATGAAGAAAGTTGCTTCCTGCAAAGGCTCCTGTCCCTTTGCTCCTCCTTTATGTCTTATGGGAGGGGCCAATATGGAGCAGAAGTCAACACGGAGCTTCAGACTTTAAAGCGACCCGAATGAAGAAAGTTGCTTCCTGCAAAGGCTCCTGTCCCTTTGCTCCTCCTTTATGTCTTATGGGAGGGGCCAATATGGAGCAGAAGTCAACACGGAGCTTCAGACTTTAAACCGACCCGAATGAAGAAAGTTGCTTCCTGCAAAGGCTCCTGTCCCTTTGCTCCTCCTTTATGTCTTATGGGAGAGGCCAATCACCTCCCAGCCTTAATCCCGAGTTGCCCCTTTTGTCTCAACTGTTCTTGCCTTCTGGCAGCTCTGCGCAAGCGCGCACTGGGAACAGGCTCCCCTTGTTCCTCTGCCTCGCTGCTGCCAGACTCCGGAGGCTCCGGAGTCGGCACATACGTTTCCAATGGCCCTGGGCCTCATCCCTGTGTCGGACGCAGATCCCTCATCTGAGTCCTCCCTAGACTCTAGGACTGGCCCATGCTCCTCCCCGCTGTCCAACTCCGCTGCCCGCTCCGCAGCGGACTAAAACAGCAGCTTCCGAAAAAGCCAACGCAATCCTAGGCTGCATCAACAGAGGGATAGAATCAAGATCACGAGAAGTGTTAATATCACTTTATAAGGCCTTGGTTAGGCCACACTTGGAATTCTGCATCTGGTTTTGGTCTCCACAATGTCAAAAAAAGATGTTGAGACTTTAGAAAGGGTACAGAGAAGAGCAACCAAGAGGATTAGAGGACTGGAGGCTAAAACATACAAAGAACGGTTGCTGGAATTGTGTCGATCTAGTTCAGGGTGTCCAACCTTGGCAACTTTAAGACTTGTGGACTTCAACTCCCAGAATTCCTCAGCCAGCATAGCTGGCTGAGGAATTCTGGGAGTTGAAGTCCACAAGTCTTAAAGTTGCCAAGGTTGGACACCCCTGAACTAGTTGAATGAAAAGAAGGATTAGGGGTGACATGATAGCCGTGTTTCAATATTTCAGGGGCTGCCACAAAGAAGAGGGGGTTAAACTATTCTTCAAAACACCTAAAAACAGGGGGAAAAAGCAATAGATGGACACTCGTCAGGGAGAAAAGCAACCTAGAACTAAGGAGGAATTTCCTGAGAGTTAGAACAATTAATCACTGGGAAAACTTGCCTCCAGAAGCTGTAAAATGCTCCAACGCCGGAAGTTTTTAAAAAGAGATTGGACGACCATTTGTCTGAAATGGGATGGGGTATCCCACTTGAGGAGGGGGTTGGACTAGAAGACCTCCAAGGTCTCTTCCAACTCTTGTCATTCCTCTGTCATTCACCCCAATCCTTCTTTTCTCATGCGTTGCTCTCAGTTTGGGTTGATCCGAAGTCGAAACGCTTCCAAAAATCTGACTCAGAATTCAAGAGTTGCCTGCCTTAAAACTGAACTGGATTTTTTATTGTCATTGTACGGATATACACAGTGTACGTACAACGAAATTCACATAAGACCCAGAGACCAGACTCAACATGCACACACACACACATGATAAATCCCAAAAAAATGCCTCCCTACCCGCCCAAATTCCCCGCCTCCTAAAAACACAAAAAAGCTGGAAAAGTTTCAAATTTGAAGACGGGGACATTGCCCAAAACGTGCATGGCTGGTGCTTCAGAAATCACTCCCGATTTTTGACTGAAGGGAAAAGGTCCCCATCCTGCGTTCACCCATCAGACAGGGCTGTCCCAAAAAACAACAACTCAAGATCGTCAAGTCGTAACTGACAAATGGGGCCTGTAGTTTAAAAAACCCTCCCAACATAGCAACGCCAGAGTTCTGGATTTTAAGGGAAGTCAGAATTGAACAAAGCCTAATAAATATTCTGAACTAGCTGGATACCCGTGCTTCGCTATGAAACTATCTGATCGGCCAGTTTTTTGGGAGGAAAATAAGGGGGAATTCTGCCTCTGCCTACCAGCATCCATCGGTATTCATCTCGCTAGCCTCCTGTCAGTGTGTGAGAGAGTTGAGGGCTGTTTGGAAAGTGAACAGTATTTGCTGTGCGAGCAAGGAGACAGCAAGGAGCCTGGGCGTGGCTTAGCTCAACTGTTCTGTACTAAAGCTGCTTGGTGCTGTGAAACTGAAACTGAACCTCCTCTCCTCTGCTCGTGTTTTGCATTTGGAACAAATGTTTTTTAGGTGGGGAGGGGGAGTAGAACTCCTTAGCATCGGAGCGTGTTAGTAACCATAATATAGGAAATACTCTAAATGTTCTTATGGTCCTTTCAAAAAATCCTTTCTTAGCGAGCACCTAGAAGCCAAGAGGAACAGACGTGCCAAATGTCAAGTTTGTAGGCTTTACAGTTCTGGAGATTTTGTAATGATGTGTGAATGGTATTTCGCTTTTCTATATTATATTATATTTATTATATTATATATTATATTATATTATATTATATTATATTATATTATATTATATTATATTATATTATATTATATTATATTGTATTAATTATTATATTATATTAATTATATTATATTATTATATTATATTATAATATTATTATATTATATTATATTATATTATATTATATTATATTATTATATTATATTATATTATTATATTATATTATATTATATTATTATATTATATTATATTATTATATTATATTATATTATATTATATTATATTATTATATTATATTATATTATATTATATTATAATATAATAATATAATATAATAATATAATATAATATAATATAATATATTATATATTATATTAATATATTATTATATTATATTATATTATATTATATTATATTATATTATATTATTATATTATATTATTATATTATATTATATTATATTATATTATATTATATTATATTATATTATATATATTTATTATATTATTATATTATATTATATTATATTATATTATTATATTATATTATATTATATTATATTATATTATATTATATTATATTATTATATTATATTATATTATATTATATTATATTATATTATATTATATTATATTATATTATATTATATTATATTATATTATATTATATTATATTATATTATATTATATTATATTATATTATATTATATTATATTATATTATATTATATTATATTATATTATTATAATTATATTATATAATAGAAGATTATAAAAAAAAAGAAAAACCCCTCAAAAGTGACCTTTTAAATAAATTCACAGCAATGATAATAAGGGACAAGCAGTTTGAAGTCTATTCAGGTAGTCCTTGTCTTACGACCAGAACTGAGCCCTAAATGTCTGTTGTGGAGAAATTGGTTGAGTTTTGCCTCATTGTACAGCCTTTCCTGCCACAATTATTCCGTGAATGGCTGAAGTTGTTAAGTCAGGCACACCGTCTTTAAGTGGATCTGGCTTCCCCCTTGACTTGTCAGTAGGTCGCAAAAGGAGATCCCGAGACCTTGGGGACACGGCAACGGTCCTAAGTATGAGCCAGTGGCCAAAAGCGTCTGAACTTTGATCCCACGTTACAAAGGTCATAACTATGAAACATTGTCGTCAGTCCCTTTTGTCAGGGTGGTTGTAACTTTGGTCAGGAAATGAACTGTTGTAAGTCGAGGACTGGCTGTACAGCCAAGTCCTTGGTCCTCTGTGAGCTTAGTGGTTTTCTGGCAGAAAACGTTTCATTATCCAACTAGGTTACATCATCCATGCCGCATATCACATTGTTAACCATCACGTTACCTGGTTTTGGATAATGAAACTTCTGCCAGAAGACAACCAAGCTCAGGGCCTCACTTCAGCTCTGAGATACACACATATTTTCCTTTATCGGAGTCTAATTTTGGGCAGCCTTAAACACCCCCAAAATAAATCCACAGCACAAAAAAAGAAGTTGATAGACACTCTGGACAGGTGGGAATTTCTAAGGAAGATTATCTGAAGTATACATTAAAAGGAGGTCCTGAAAAGGGGGAGGGAAGAAAAAGGGGGGGAGGAATATGCCATAACAAGTACTTAGTCAAGATCAGAATCCAGTATTTGAGGGGCTGCCACAAGAGAGGAGGGAAGGGGTCAAGCTATTTCCCAAGGCACCCGAAGGCCAGACAAGGAACAATGGATGGAAACTGATCCAGGAGAGAGATTCAACCTGGAAATAAGGAGAAACTTTCTGACAGGGAGAACCGTCCATCCGTGGAACAGAAGTTGCCCTCTGAAGTTGTGGGGGCTTTCAAGAAGAGACTGGACTGCCCTCTGTCAGAAATGGTGTAGGGTCTCCTGCTTGGGCGGGGGGTTGGACTAGATGACCTACCAGGTCCCTTCCAACTCTGTTAAAATCTGATTTCACAGATCTGTCAATCTGTGAAATCAGAATTGCTAAGAGCCCATTCCCAAAAAGAGCAATGCCAAGAGGAAGCCTGAACTGTGGGCTAATATCATGAAAGGGGAAAAAAAATCAGATTGAGCAGAAAGGTTTGTAAGGAGTGCTAAAAATATCAATGAATGAATGAATTCTTTATTGGTCAAGTCTGATTGGACACACAAGGAATTTGTCTTCGGTGCAAATGCTCTCAGTGTCCATAAAAGAAAAGAGACATTCATCAAGAGTCAAGAATCATAAGATACAACACTTAATAAAAGTTATAGCGTACAAAAAAGCAATCACATCATATTCATCAAGGCATTGCAAGGATATGGGTAGTCCTTGACTTACAACAGTTCATTTAGTGACTGTTACAATGGCAATGAGAAATGTGACTTATGACTGTTTTTTTAATAGTTACGGCCTTTGAAGCATTTCCCCGTGGATCATGCAATCAAAATTCAGATTCTTGGCAACTGGTTCCTATTTATGACCGTTACAATATCCTGGGATCATATTTATTTTTTTGCGACCTTCTGACAAGCAAAGTCAAATGGGGAAAACCAGATTCACTTAACAACCAGGTTTACTAACTCATCAGCTGCAGCGATTCGCTGAACAACGGTGGCGAGAAAGTTGGTTCAAATGGAGCAAAATTCATCTCTCACAAATTCCTCCCTTGACAGACAGAAGCGTTGGGCTCCATCGTGGTCGCAAGTCGAGGACTGGCACAGTGTTTCTCAACCTTGAGGGCACGAAGGTGGGTGGACTTCCAATTTCCAGAACTGAAACCCAGTTTCAATTCAAAACTCAAAGCTGGCTGGCCGGGGAATGAATTCTGGGAATTGTAAGTCTGCCCATCTTCAAGCCATCGGGTTTGAAAAACACTTGGCCCAGCACTTGAAACATCCCTGCAGAAAGTGGTGCCGGGTAGCTGGAGAAGAGCAAATAAAATAGAAGAGCAGAGTTGGAGGGGACCTTGGAGGTCTTCTAGTCCAACCCCGTTTAGGCATGAAACCCTACACCACTTCAGACAAATGGTTCTCCAACCTCTTTTTAAAAACTTCCAGTGTTGCGAGCATTCATAACTTCGTACTACTGATTGTTCTGACAGAAAATTTCTCCTTAGTTCTAAGTTGATTCTCTCCTTGATTAGTTTCCACCTGCTGCTTTTCTTGTCCTGCTTTCAGGGGCTTTGGAGGATAGCTTGACTCCCTCTTCTTTGGGGCAGCCCCTCAAATACTGGAAGACTGCTATCATGTCTCCCCTTGGTCCTTCTTTTCATTAAAGTAGACATACCCAGTTCCTGCAACCGTTCTTCATGTTTTAGCCTCCAGTCCCCTAATCCTCTTTGTTCTTCTCGGCACTCTTTCTAGAGTCTCAACATCTTTTTTTTTACAACGTGGTGACCAAAACTGAATGCAAATATTCCATGTGTGGCCTTTCCAAGGCCTTGCAAAGCGGTATCAACACTTCAGGTGATCTTGATCCTCTGTTGATGCAGCCTAGAACTGTGTTGGCTTTTTTGGCAGCTGCCACACACGGCTGGCTCATATTTAAATGGTTGTCCACTAGGACTGCAAGATCCCTCTCTGAGTTACTACTATGGAGCAAAGTACCACATATTGTCCTTATTTTCCAAAAAAAGGATGAAAGGGGGGGAAAAAACCCCCAGAACTAGCTGACAAAGATCCTCAAGGAGATTCCAGAGCAGAAATCCTAATCATGACTCCTCCAAGCCAGCCCAAATTTCTAAGAATTACTCTTTTTTCTCTCTCTCTCGCTACAGCAATAAAATTCACTTCCTTCAGATTCAGGGAAAGGCTGCAAAGTACATTTAGCCTGCAAACGGAGCATTTGACGGGGACGATTAGCAGACTAATGAATGGAGCGGATGGCTTGAAGTTAAGCCAGGAAGTAATCGTCAGGAAATGTGTGTTTTAAAGGATGCTCAACCAAACCAGAGAGGTAGCAAGCAGAGTCCACCCACAAAGGACAGGTTCTGGGTGCAGGAAAGAAAGAGCTGAATGTATGACAAGGTGTGTCAGATGAGTTTAATTTAAAATAGTAGTGATGGTATCCATCAATCGTTCAATTGATCAGTGGAACAATTTGCCTCCTGAAATTGTGGGCGCTTCAGGAGATTTTTTTAGATGTTTAGGAGATTGGACAACCATTGGGTCTGCTGCTTGACCAATGGGTTGGACTAGAAGACCTCCAAGATCCCATTCAACTGTTATTCTGTATTCTAAATACTAGCCTAAGGCTGTTCCCAATGCAACTTCTTATACAAACGTCAAAAGAACTTAAAACACTGTGGGATCGTTGGTGCTCTCTGGGCTTCGTGGTTTTCTTGCAGACGTTTCATTACCCAACTAGGTGACATCATCAGTGCTAGGAGGAGTGGGAATTTAAAATAAGCAAACTTAAAATAATAACCAGCCTATAGGGCCAAATTTATACCAAACTGGGGGTGCAAGAGGACAGATTTTTTTCCTAATGCTATTTCTTGCTCGATGCCTATCCCATCAAATGGCAAATATTTAAACTCAGAAAACTATAGTTATTTCAGGGACAGATATGCTAATTTATTTATTGCTTCCATTACTGTATTGATTATGTGGCTTCAGACTTTGAAGAGAGAAATGGGGCAGACACAGCGTGGATGTGCATTTGAACTCACACCTGTGAAAATCTCATGGAATGTGACAGCAGGGATAATTGTCAATAAAACCCAAGCACAAAATCTTGATTAGAAACAGGGAAATCCTTCCTACAGCTCAAGCGATGGCTAACAGAGGAGTCCAGCAGATAAAAACAAGATTATTATTTAAAAAAAAAATCATTTTGCAGCTTCCTTTCTTCAGCCAAAGAACAGAATAGCTAAGATGGCTTGTTGTCCTTCTTTGGCACAGAGGACACATTAAAACAGATAAACAGATTGCACATCCATTTGTCCAGAATCGTGCAGGGTCTCCTGCTTCAGCAGGGGTCAGCCTAGAAGACCTCCAAGGTCCCTTCAGATATAACTGCCAGGAGACCGACAGAGCTACAAGTTTCCCCAAGCCCTCAAGCCTAGCTCCTCTGGATTAAATCGTGGAGTAACGCAAGAGAAACTCAACAAGTCTTTGATAAGAAGACCATGGACTATGCTACCCATGGACACAGAGGCAGGTAACTCTTCCACACTCAAGTAGGAGGAGCCCTTGGGATTTTGTGAGGGTCAACATTGGCCTGATGCTTGGGCCAGGAGGAGCCTGCAGCTATTATTTAGTGTTGGACATCATGTATATTCTAAGAACAGAAAACAGAGTTTGGAAGGGACCTTAAGAGATCATCCATCCAACCACCTGCTCAGACAGGAAAACCCTGTACTATTTCAGACAAATGTTGTCCAGTCTCTTCTTAAAAATTTCCAGCGTTGGATCATTCACATCTTCTGAAAGCAAATTGCTCCACTGGTTAATTGTCCTCATTGTCAGGAAATTCCTCTTTAATTCTAGGTTGCTTCTCTCCTTGATTAGTTTCCATCCATCCATTCTTGTCCTGCCTTCAGTGCTTTGGAGAATAGCTTGACTCCCTCTTCTCTGGGGCAGCCCCTCAAATATTGGACCACGGCTATCATGTCTCCCCTAGGCCTTCTTTTCATTAAATGAGACATATGCTGACTGTATATACATACACATATATTTGTTTTCTGAGGTTCTCGCAGGTATTTGTATGTGGATCTTTGGTTATTCGGGTTTTCTCCCGCGTAAGATTGGAAGTATCTCTAGGCCACGTTTCAATGAAGTCTCATTTATCATCTTCAGGCTTGTGTCTTCGGCTCTGTGCTTCTCAGAGTAAGCACAGAGCTGAAGACACAAGCCTGAAGATGATGAATGAGACTTCATCGAAACGTTGCCTAGATAGATACTTCCAATCTTACGCGGGAGAAAACCTGAATAACCAAAGATCCCCATACACATATATTGTATGTATTTTGTGTGTGTGTGTGTCTATACAGTATACGATATAAAGTCTACCGTTCTAATCCTGGCTTTCTTACTGTACAGGTAAGTCAAGATGGCAAACATAAATACTCCATAAATATTTTTCCCCATAACAATCCCGTGAGGTACTGTACTGGGATGGCAGAGAGGAACTGATCCAAAGTCACCCAGCTGCTTTTGATGCCAAGATGGAACTAGAACTCACCATTTCCTGGTGACTGGTTCAAATCCCCCCAGTTGCTTTTGTGTCTAAGGCAGGACTAGAACTCACCGTCTCCTGATGATTGACCCAAACCACCCAGTTGGATTTCATGCCTAAGCCGGAACTAGAATTCACCATCTCCCGGTGATTGGCCAAGTCACCCATTATGCCTAAGCCGGAACTAGAATTCGCCGTCTCCCAGTTTCTAGGCCAGTGTCTTAATTGCTACCCCAAATTGGATTTAATGCACACACATACAGGTAGACCTTGACTTACAACCACAACCCTAGTCCCAAATTTCTGCTGTTAAGTGAGACATTTGTTAAGTGAGTTTTAACATTTTAGGACATTTCTTGACCTTGTTGTTAAGTGAATCACTACAGTTAATAAGTTAGTAACCCTGTACACACATATAAAGGACTACCTGTTCATGCATATAAACATCTCTCCATCTCTCTCTCTCTCTCTCTCTCTATATATATATATATATATATATATGGATCTTCTATTATATATATATATATATATATATATATATATATATATATATATAATTTGTTTTCTGAGGTCCCACTGCGCCATCTTGTATGGATCTGGTGCACTAGCAGCACCAGCCTGAAGATGGCGAGATCTAGGCAACTTGCTGATGAATCTTCACAAGACTCAATCTCCAGCTGTTCTGAACCTCAGAAAACATATATATATATATATATATATATATATATATATATATATATATATATATATATATATATATATATATATATATATATATATATATATATATATATCATTTTGTTTTCTGAGGTTCTCAGATTAATCTTTTTTCGGGTTTTCTCCGCGTAAGATGGATATATATATATATATGATGATATATATATATATATATATGTCTTCAGCTATGTGCTATCTGTATAGTATAGTATAGAGTATAGTATATGTATATGTCACGAGTATGTATATGTATATGTATATGTATATAGATGTATATAGATGTATATGTATATGTATATGTATATGTATATATGTATGTGTGTGCGCATGCGGTTTATAGGTGGTTTGCATATATATACACATACATATACACATACATATACACCCACCCACACACATATATGCAAACCATCTATAAACCACACAAGCATCCACACAATGGCAGGGACCGGTCGAAGAGGTATCTTGCAGCTATAGAAGAGCAAGCAACCGTATCCTGCACCTGCATGCATACCCACGGGGGTGGGTGGGTGGTGGGGTGGCGGCTTTTTTTGTTTTCTGTTTCAATCCTTACACGAAAACAAGACCCAGATTGCACGCCGAAAGGATGCAGGGGTGCATTTGCACGCCTTTTCCCCGTTGCACCCCCCGCACTGAAATGTGCATGCCAAGGTAGGGGATTTGCAGGAGAGCCCTGCAGATTTGCAAAAGGTTTGCAAAGGAAAAGGGGTTGCAAAGGGGGAGGAAACCCCCCACTCACCCCCTCCCCTCCAGCTGCCAAGCCTCCTGAGCCCACAGGATGAGCCCCCCCATTAGAGCAGGGCTCCCTGCCCCCTCCCCGTGATGGAGTCACGTGGAGGGTGCGCTCCGAGGGAGGCGGGGGAGACGCCCCCCCCGCCACGAGGGAGGGAGGGGGAGGGCGCGGTTGCTAGGCGACGGCTCTTCTCATGCCACCCACCCCGCCCGCCCCTCCTCCCCCTCCCGCCCGTCACCCTCGCGGCTTTCTCACATACCCGGGCCGGCCAGTGCGGGTAGCCCTTCATCTTGGCGAACACCAAGTCTCCGGCTTTGAAGCCGTGCGGCATCGCGGCGACGGGCGAGCAGGCCCCGGCCAGGCCTCAGGCTTCGCCAGGCAACCGGGGAGGGGCGTGGCCGCCGGCCTGTAGGGGTAGGAAGGCGGGACACGCGCTTGGCGGCGTCTCATTGGCCCGCCCCGGTGTCGTTTCGACGCCGACGCCGCCCGGCTGAGGCGGATGATTGGCCGGCGGGGTGGCGGCACGCGCGCCTCGCGCTTTCCCCTCCCCCCCCGACTGCCGACCAATCGGAGGCCGCGTAGGGAAGGAAAGGAGGAGGGGGTTGGGAGCAGCTGCGGGGAGCGAAGACGGGATTGGCTAGAAGAGGCGGGGGAGAGCAAAGGGCGGGGCTTAAGGAGGGATAGAGGGGGCGGGGCGTCTTGGGAGGAACTCTGCACATGCTTAGAAGGTTTGTTTTTGGAAGGGTTTTTTTTCAACCTCAATAAAATCTACAGGTGGTCCCCAATTTACAACAGCTTGTTTAGTGACTGCTCCAAGTAGAAAAAGTGGCTTTTGACCATTTTTTCACACTTAGCGACCGTTGCAGCATCCCATTGGATCACATGATCGAAATTTGGACGCTTGGCCACTGACTCACATTTATGACGGTCACATGATCCCCTTTCGCGATCTTCTGACAAGCCAAGTCAAGGGGGAAGCCAGATTCACTTAACAACCGTGTCACAGTGATTCACTTAACAACAAGTCATAAAATGGGGGCAAAGCTCACTTAACAAATGTCTCACTTAGCAACATAAACTCTGGGCTCCGTTGTGATCGTAAGTCGAGGATTAGTTGTGTCTGAGCGACTGCTAAAAGTTGACCCAAACCTTATGGCACACAGTCAGTTGTAAGGAACGGGTGTATGATCCCATGCGGGCAGGAGGGCAATCATCTGCCCCTTGGGCACAACACCCCTGCAAGGCAGGCCAGTCTGAGAAGTCTACTCTTTCTGCCCCAAGTGGGGCGTGTAGGCCTTGCCTTCCCCAACCTGATAGCTTCAGCAAGAGTGGATCCTATCTCCTCTAGTGCTTAAATTGAGTCTGGCAGAGGATTATGTGAGGTGTAGTTCAGCCTCCAGGTAATAGAATAGAATAGAATTCTTTATTGGCCAAGTATGATTGCACACATAAGGAATTCGTCTTTGGTGTATATGCTCTCAGTGTACAAAAAGGAAAGGAAAAAAAAATACATTCATCAAGAATCATAAGGTACAATATTTAATGATAGTCATAGGTTACTAATAAGCAATCAAAGCATACTAGGAAACAAAACAATATAAAGTATAAAGATACAAGCAACGGTTATAGTCATAAGTGGGAAGAGATAGGTACTAGGAAGGATGAGAAGAATAATAGGAATAGGAATAGAATAGAATAGAATAGAATAGAATAGAATAGAATAGAATAGAATAGAATAGAATGAATAGAATAGAATAGAATAGAATTCTTTATTGACTAAGTGTGATTGGACACACAAGGAATTTGTCTTGGTGCAAATGCTCTCAGTGTACATAAAAGAAAAGATACATTTGTCAAGAGTCAAGAATCATAAGATGCAACACTTAATGATAGTCATAGGGTACAATAAGCCATCAAATCATACTAGGAAACAGTCTATAAAAATCGTAAGGATACAAGCAACAAAGTTACAGTCCTACAGTCACAAGTGGGAGGGGAGGGGTGATAAGGAGTGATGAGAAAATTAATAATAATAGTAGTGCAGACTTTGTAAATAGTTGGACAGTGTTGAGGGAATTATTTGTTTAGCAGAGTGATGGTGTTCGGGGAAAAACTGTCCTTGTGTCTAGTTTTTCTGGCTTGCAGTGCTCTATAGCCTCGTTTTGAGGGTAGGAGTTGAAACAGTTTATGTCCAGGATGTGAGGGATCTGTAGATATTTTCACAGCCCTCTTTTTGACACGTGCAGTATACAGGCCCTCCATGGAAGGCAGGTTGGTAGCCATTGTTTTTTCTGCAGTTCTAATTATCCATTGAAGTCTGCGTCTGTCTTGTTGGGTTGCAGAGCCAAACCAGACAGTTAATCCTGGCCCATGATCGGGGCCTGACTAACATCCGTAGCAGGAGCCGGCTTGCTGCTCACAGACCCTGAGGATGCGAATTTGATAATGGCTTCCCCTGGTGGCCTCCACACCCACAGCAAAACTTGCTCTGGGCTGTGGAAAGGACATTTTCCTTTGTTTACCCAGGAGGTGGCAAAGGAGACGAAGAACAAAGCCCAGCAAAGCCTAGGAAATATCTTTGACATTGCCCAACCGGTTTTCCCGGCTTCTTCTTCCCTCTGGATGGAAACGGCCTAGTTAAATATGCTACAGTTTGCAGGCTGAGCCCGTCGCCCTGGCACACAAATTGGAATAGCCAACCTCGGCTCTCATGCCAGGTGGGCACCAAATAAGCCCCGTTGGGAGACTGGCATCTGCGCACATAGCCCCCGGCTGCCCCTCTTCCTATTTATACCTCTTTAAAACGAAGCAGCAAAAGGGCAGCTGGATTGAGAAAATAACAAAAGGGAAAATGGATTTCCTCCACTTACGACCAAAATGGAGCCCAAAGTTCCTGTTGTTAAGTGAGACACTGCAGTTGGTAAGTTAATAAACTCATTGTTAAGTGAATCTGGCTTTCCCACTGCTGGTCAGAAGGTCACAAAGGGAGATCACATGACACTGGGACACAGCAAAAGTCATAAACAGGAATCAGTTGCCAAATGTCTCAATTTTGATCACATTACCATGGGGAGGCTGCAATGGTCATAAGTGTGAAAATGGTCATAAGTGTAAAATCACTTTTTTTTCGCAATGCCATTTGTAACTTCGATCGTCGCTAAGCAAACAGTTGTACATCGAAGACTACCTGCATGTGAATCCAATCATGTTATTTCTTAAAAACAAATTTTATAGTCGCCCAACTCACGCATAAGTGACTCACACCCAGGGCAATTAAGAAGTGTTGGAAGAAACATCCTTCTGGGTTCAGTTCCAAGTGGGGGAAAAAAGACTCTGCAATCAGGGAAGTTGCTTGGAAAGATGGTTTAATGGTGGACAGGATCACATGCGTTGGGAGTTCTTGGGCGATGAAAAAGGGAAGAGAAGATGCTGAGAGCGCCTGGGTTTTATGCCCTCTGTTGGGCTTTGAATTTGAGCTTGTGTTCTGATTTGTTGTCAGACTCCCATGGGGCCATGCAAAACTTTGTAGTCCCAGGCTTGGCTCCATCTGGAGGAGGTAGATCTTTGTTATGTAGAATAGACTGGCCGAGGCTTTAATGGCCCATTGACAAAGGGTGGGGTTGGGGGCTGAGTTTCTGCCTCTCTGAGTTTATTTCCCTTAAAAGAGAAGTAGAAACTCAAGAGAGGCAGAAACTCAGCCCCCAACCCCACCCTTTGTCAATGGGCCATTAAAGCCTCGGCCAGTCTATTCTACATAACAAAGACCTACCTCCTCCAGATAGAGCCATAATAGGTATTGCCCTTCATTACATCATCATCCAGCAAGAGTCAACCTTTTCTGCCTTTTTAATATATCCTAAAATATTTCATTTCTCTAGGAGAGGGGTGGGTTTTAACATGCAACAGAAGCTTGTCCATGTATTTGTGGTTGCTATTCGAAGAAATTATCCAGTTTTGACATACAGATAGTCCTGGAGTGACGAACACAATGGAGTCCAAAACGTATGTTTCAAAGTAAAACATTTTGTTAAGCAGAGTGTTGTCCCATTTTACAAACTTTCTTGCCACTGCTGTTAAGGGAACCATTGCAGTTGTGAAGTGAACCTGGCTTCCCCATTGACTTTGCTTGTAAGGAGGGCACAAAAGGTGATGGTCGTAAGTATTGTTGAAAGGCTGTCAAAATGCCTTTCTTCTGAGGATTCGATTTTCCTGCTGGGAGAGCTCCGGTGCAAGGATACAGACAACTGCTTGAAAGCTGGATCTTTTTATTTTCAGGAAGGCGAGAGATAGCAAGAAGTCTGCGTTCCTGGGGCTAGCTAGCTTTGTATGATAAGCCCCTGATTTTTTATATCTTTTCTCCTTTTGTGTGTGTGTGCTTGTGTTTGTATTTCTTAATGTTTTAAATCCTGTCAGGGGTTGTTTCATTTCTGCCGGAGGGTAAACTCCGCAGGGTGGTTTGATTGGATTATCAGTTTCATCCAAGTCTTTTTTTGCTTAATGGTTTCTTATATTTGTTTTGTGGCAATCTCCTGTCTGTCTCCTTTGCAATATATTTTATGTCTTTTGTCTGTTTGTTTTGCTGATTTGGAAGGGTTTTCTTTTCTTGTTTCCTTAGTTTTCTTAATTATTTGGGCTTTTGTCTAAGGGGCTTCTTTAATACCTTTTATTTGATTCCTTTTCCTATGCAAGTTTGTTTTATGGCTGGCTTGATGTTCCCTTTGGGCTTTTCCTGCTTGGGTGACACCACTGTCCTCGTGAAGTTCCCTTTCCACAGTATGAACCAATTGCCAAGTGTCCAAATTTTGATCACATGATCCGGGGATGCTACAACCGTCATAAGTGTGAAAAACGGTCATACGACACTTTTTTCAGTGCCGTTGTAAGTTTGGTCACTAAATGAACGGTTGTAAGTCGAGGACTATGTGTAGTGGTTAAAATATTGGCCCGGAAAGTCTAGTCCTGCTTGAAGCATGAAAGCCAGCTGGGTGACTTTGGGCTAGTCCCTCTCTCTGAGCCCGGCGTACCACACAGGGTTGTCGTTATGGGGAAAATAGGAAGAAGGAGGAATACTATGTTACGTTGGCCGTCTTGGGTTACGTTTCACCCAATAAAAACAGAACGGGAAAAGAAAGGAGTTAAAAATAAAATACGCCCAGTGCTTTCTTTGCTGTTTTTAAATAAGCAAGGTGACCAACCGTCCTCCTTTAGGGAGGACAGTCCTCCTTTTGTAAGTTCTGTCCTCCCACAAAAAGTGTCCTCCTGCATGTCCTCCTTTGTGATATTTGAAAACTAATCTGGAAATCTCCGTATTTGGATCGATGCCGATCCAATCCCTTGTGTGTGATCTGACGTATTTGACATGAAGGCTCGGTACAGTGCAGGCGAGACAAGCTCCACACAGGAGAATTGTTTGGAGAGAGTGCACCGCGCGCAAGTGGCTTTTTTTTTTTTCTTCTTCCATTTATTTGCGTCCTCCTTTTCATTGTAAAAAAAGTTGGTCACCTTAAAAATAAGCTTTATTGGAAAATCATAGAAACGGACCTCCTCCTGCCTAGAGCGCCAGGTGGACTGTTTTGGGCTCGGCCGCGAAATTGCTCCTTAAGATGGCGTCAGAAGCGGCGGCGGCGGCGGCACGTGATCGGAAGCTACATTAGCGGCTTCCGTTTCCTGTTTTTTTGCTGCTGCTGCTGCTGCTGCTGCTTCCGCCGCCTCCTGTTATTTTACTCGCCCAGCCGCCCGCTTGCCGTTTCGGGGCCGGGTTGCGCTTGTTTCGGGTGGGCTTCGGAGGTCGCTGGCGGGAGGCGGCCATGAAGAAGTTTTTCCAGGAGATTAAAGCGGATTTGAAGTTCAAGACGGCCGGCCCGGGCCAGAAACTCACCGAGTCGCCTAGGTAACCGCCCCCCGTCCCCACTCTAAACAGAGGGAAGGTCCCGTTTGGTTCCCCAACCTGGCGCCCGCGACGCTCCCTCCTTTCCCAGCCCTGGGAGTTGCGGTCCTTCCAACTACAGATTGGGGGGGACGGAGTAAAAAAAAAAAAAGGATTAAGGGGACGGAGGGGAAGGATTGTTCTAGGAAAGGGTGGAGGGACCCCTTGAGGTCACCCAGTCCACCCCTCCACCGCCCAGATTGGAAGCTCACTCCCTGATTCTGGTTCTGACCTCGTTTGCCTTCCCCGTCACCCCAACCCCATTCACTCCCATTTGCACTTGGGCGGACATAAAGAAGTAAAAACTGAACTTTGAATAAGCTTCTTTGGGTGGGAGAAGCGAAACGTTTGCAAAAGGGAGGGAAGAAAAAATTCCCCCCCAAAAAAAGTTCAATTGCCTTTTGGTGGGGAGGAAAAAACACTTTTGGGACAAACTCTCCATAGGGGTTAGAAGTAAATTTAGAAATATCAAAATATGACCAGTCTCTTTCTCTCCCTCTCCCCTCAAATGTTAATAAGAAAAGAATACACACAAATAAATAAATGTATGTATAAAATGCATAATATAACAATAGTTAGTCCTTTGAGGTAGGCCAGAGTTAAGCCCCAAAGTCATGAATGCTGAAGCTACAGGTAATGCTCATTTAGCAACCACAATTGGGATGGGAAACTTGGTCATTAAGTGAAGAAGTTGCTGACTAAAATGCAGCTCCGCCTATGATACCGACTTCACTTTTCCTGTGCTTTACAGACCTGTGAAGATAATCAGGAGGGTGACCTTCCGCTAGACCGGGTTGTAAAGTTTATGCCTTCATCCCCGTCACAACTATGGATGGTTGCTAAAAATGAGGCAGTCGTTAAATGGAGGACTACCTGGAGTTTTATTATGAGGTTAGAGTAACCAAATCTGGCAACTCTGAATGGGCTTCTCTCACTTTTGAATTCATGGTGAGTAACAGGTGCCTGTTGCATCTGCTTCTACCTTTCCGGTCCCGCTTTAGGCCTAAAAATGGTATGGGGGGATTTGGGGCTGATCACTAGGAGATGGTGAATTCTAGTTCCCTCTTAGATAGGAAAGCCAGCGGAGTGACTTTTAGCCAATCAGCAGGAGACAGTGAGTTCTAGTCCTGCTTTAGGCATGGAAGCTAGCTGGGTGACTTTGGGCCAGTCACCAGGTGATGGCGAATTCTAGTCCCTTCTTAGACAGGAAAGTCAGCTGGGTGACTTGAGCCAATCACCAGGAGACATTGTGTCCTAGTCTCATCTTAGCCATGAAAACTAGCTTTGTGACTGGGCCAATCATCAGGAGGCTGGGAATTCTAGTACCACTGTAAGGAATGAAATCCGGCTGGGTGACTTTGGCCCAATCCCCAGGAGATGGTGAGTTCTAGTCCTATCTTAGGCACCATAGCCGGCTAGGTTACTCTCAATTCCCACAGTTATTGTTGGAGGTGGAAAGAAAGAATATTATGTATGTTCTCTCTCCATTTCTTTTTTTTTCTTTTTCTTTTTTCCTTAGTTTGTATTAATCTTTTCTCTTTCTAAACTTTAATTGAATCATTTGGGGAGAGAGAGAGAGAGAGAGGGAGATGACTATCTTCTCTTCCTCTTTGGCAGGGGTCCCCAACCGCCGGTCCGCGGACCGGTACCGGGTCGCGGAACAAGCCTTACCGGGCGCTGGTTGCTGGGCGCCGCCATCTTTTTGGTAAAAAAGCAATTTTTAAATCAAAAAGATGGCGGCGCCAGCTTGGTGAGCTTTTCCGGTAGAAAGCCATTTCTACCCGAAAAAGCTCACCAGAAGCGCTGGCGCCGCCATATTTTCGCAAAATCATCCTCGACGCGTCACGGAAGTGATTTTCGTCAAAAAGATGGCGGCGCCCAGCTGATGCCGGAACGGGCGCCGGCGCCAGCTGACGCCGGAACCGGGCCGCGGCGTCGAAAAGGTTGGGGATCCCTGCTCTTTGGGACGCAGGACCCTGAATATGCTGGTAAGTGGCCTCCTCTTATGAAGGAGGACAGAAAGCCAGCTGGCGTGTTGGGTTGCTAGGAATTTAAAACTAGACTGCACAGGGTGGCCCTTTATGATGCTGTAGGGAGAGGTGTGACACCGGGGAGGGCACACATTGCATTGGCTTGTTTGCTGAGCTTGGGTATGTCAGAATGAGCCACGGGCCCCAATGTGATTCAGTTCATTTCTTTGCATTTGTTACTGGAAAGTGTCCTGTGATTTGCCTGGGACTACCCCCTCTATATGAATAGGTTTGTATCCTTTTCTCTTTGGAATAGACTAATAATAGAGTTGGAAAGGACCTTGGAGGTCTTCTAGTCCAACCCCCTGCTCCAGCAGGAGAACCCTATAACCATTTTAGATAAACGGCTATCCAATCTCTTCTTAAAAACCTCCAACTTCTGGTGGTAAGCTGTCCCATTGGTTAATTGTTCTCACTGTTAGGAAGTTTCTCTTTAATTCCAAGTTGGTTCTCTCCTTGGTAACAATTTCCATCCGTTGCTTCTTGTCCTGCCTTCTGGTGCTATGGACCCCCTCCTCTTTGTAGGAGCTGTTGAGCTAATTCCCCGTTAGGAGAATAAGCACATACAGGGAGACGTATTTGAGAGAAGTGT
The DNA here is from genome assembly GCF_049901735.1 of Notechis scutatus. NCBI lineage: Eukaryota > Metazoa > Chordata > Lepidosauria > Squamata > Elapidae > Notechis > Notechis scutatus. Next base: position 335,589,995 of record NC_142009.1, on the reverse strand, counting down.
TGGAATAATACACACACAGAGCACACAGATACACTGTACAGTAAATGTAGGTTTTTACTTCCAGAAACGTTAAGCAAAGTCCAAAATAGGCAGTCCAAAGTCATTCACAGGTAAAACCAGTCAGTTTTCAATCCAGGGATAATCCAAATATCAAATTCCAGTGTCAAAAACAGTTCAGTATCAGACTTACATTAAATCCAGTAATATCAGTCAATTAGAAGAAATGGAGCAACGGCAATACTTTCCAACAGAAGGAAACAGAGATACTCACTCAGACACACTCTCTTCTGAGACTAAGACTGAAACAACCCAGGTTTCTGGCTCCATCTTATGGCTGTTTGAGAAACCACACCCAATTGCATGCTCTTGCATTCCCTTAAAGATATAGTACTAAAATGTTTATCCTGGTTTATATATTTCTAACCCAAATACCTGTTAGGTGACTTATATTCCTAACATTCTCCCCTTTTGGGTAAGATAATATATACAACCTTACATTCTAAGTCCATAATCTTCACAGCTAGCCTTATGCTTTATAGAGCCTTGGGCCTTTGTAAAATGATCTGCTATATTGTTTTCTGACATACAGTATTCCAGCTTAATCATCTTACTTTGCACACATTGTCTCACATTTAAATATCTTAAATCTGTGTGTTTCGTTCTTGTTTTAACAGCAATATTTGAAGCCATCTGTATTGCTGATTGGTTATCTTCGTAAACTACAATAGAATCTGTTACATTAATTCCCATATCAATTAATAATTGCTTATACAAAACTAAATCTGTACATAGTAAAGACAAACATGAGAATTCAGCCTCCATTGTTGACAAACTTAGATGTTTCTGTCTAATAGACCTCCATCCAATCAAGGCTTTTCCCAAATAATACAGCAGTACCCGATGTAGATTTTCATGTATTTATGTCTGTAGCAAAACTTGCATCAGCATATGCGGTCAAATTCAGTTCATCTTTAGGCTCCAAATACAATGCATAATGCATTGTTTGTTTCAGATATCTTAACACAGTGGTCCCCAACCTTTTTTGTACCAGGGACCGGTTTCAAGCAGAAAATTTTTGCAAGGACCGGGAGCGGGGGGTGGAGAAGGGAGAAGAGAAGAAGGAGGCTTCGCTCTCTCGCTGCTCCACCATCCAAGGAAGAAACTGCTTCAAAGAAGCGGGGGGCTTTTCCTGTCGCCGCAGCTATTCAAGCGCCCGTTTCACCCCCACTCCCACCCGCCCCCCGCGCGCTTCAATCCACAGTGTCCCGTTCTGCCTGCCTGCCTGCCTGCCTTAGTTTCTGGTTGTTTGGGAGCAGCTTCGGCTGAGAATAATAACTATTCGCCTCTTTTACTCAGCCGAAGCTGTTCGATTCAACCATTAACGAAGGCAGGCAGGCAGAGCGGGCGAGTGGACGGGTGGGGGTGGGGAGAAACGGGCGCTTCGGGAAGCTGCGGTGACAGGAAAAGCCCCCGGCTTTGAAGCAGTTTCTTCCTGTGCTGGTGGAGGAGCGAGAGCGACTGAGAGAGCTGACCCAGAGAGAAGGACAGGCTTCGGTTGCTTCCTCCCTCCTCTTCTTTCATTTGTGTCCTTGATCCCGATCCCAGCAGCATTCACCGAAGGTGAAGAAAGCTGCCATTTTTTAAAAAAATTCTTTGCGGCCCGGTAGAGAGTGCTCCGCGGCCCGGTCCGGTCCGCGGCCGGTGGTTGAGGACCCCTGTCTTAACACACGTTTAGTAACTTGCCAGTGCCTTTCAGTTGGCTCAGCGTTAAATCTCGCTAATTGATTAACACTGTATGCAATATCTGGCCTTGACCAATTACTGAGATAAGATAAACTACCAATCAAAGACTGATAAATGTAATTGGTTAATTTTCTCTGCTTGTGAGATCTTGTATCCTCCTCTAGTTCTATCTATCTTTAAACCAAGATAATGTTTGATTTCTCCTAACTGTTTTATCTTAAATTTCTTTTCCAATAGTGAAATTATCTCAGTAGCTTCTTGTTCAGTTTTGGTGATTAATGCTATGTCATCAGTAAATAATAACAATAATGACACTATACCATTACTTTCCTTTTTAAACAAACATGGATCAGCCATGCCAGCTACAAAACCTATCTTAGTTAATTCTTTAACTATACATTGGTTCCACTCATTTCCTGATTGCTTCAAACCATAAAGACTCTTTTTCAATTTCCAGCAATCATTTGTATTATCATTTGTAATACCTGAAGGTTTCTTTAAATATATAGTGTGTTGCAACGGTGCATGCAGATATGCTGTCTCTACATCCAAATGATTTACAATGTATTTCTCTTTAGCTGCCCACACTAATGCCGCCCTTAATGTGGTAGCCTTCAGACTAGGTGCAAACACCTCATCATAGTTATTTGCTGTCTGATTAAACCCTTGTGCTACTAACCTAGCTTTATGGGTAACAGTCCCACCCACACCTGTCTTAAGTTTATATATCCATTTACATCCTATGGCATGTTTACCTGGTGGTAACTTAACATTTTTGTATACCTCCAGTCTTTTTAATGATTCCAGTTCCTTATCCATTGCTTTCTGCCAAGCAGCCTGATCCTTAGCAGGATACAGTTTTAGTTCACTATAGTTACTTGGAACTGTATTCACTTGGCATACAACACTAGCCTGATATCTATCAGGTGGTCGTGTTACACGGGTTGAACGTCTTGGTAATACAGGGCTTACTGGTGGACTTTCCTGTGCCACCTGCTCCTGTTCTTCTACCTCTTCCTGTGCCTGTTCTACTACTTCTTCCTGTTCTTCCTCTTTAATGGCTATTTGTTGTTTACTGATATCATCTTTAGGGGCTATTTGGGTGTCAATAATAATATCATTGCTGGATTCCTGTTCCAGTTTATCCCACCCAACGTGCTCTAGAAATTTTGCACTAGCACTACAATAAACATGAGCTCTGCCTTGATCCCAGAATCTAAATGATCTATGGTTGGCCTCATAACCCACAAAAAATAATTTCCTAGCTCTATGTTGCCCTTTCAGTCTTACTTGTGAGGGAGTATGCATCCATGCTGGAGCTCCAAATGTGTGTAGGTAACTTAAATTTGGTTTTCTGCCATGCCAACTACACATTATGGCTTCACCCCACAATGTTTCAGGTAAACCTGAATCAGATAACATAGTGCAAGGCATGGCTTGTAATGTTTGCTCCCTTCGTTCTATAAACGAGTTATGTTGTGGTCTGTAAGGTGCAGAACGTTTATGCTCAACACCAGCCAATTTCAACATTGTTTGGAATCTTTTGTTAACAAATTCAGTCCCATTATCAGTAATTAAAGTAATTACTTTACTTTTCATTTTTCTCTCAGCAAACCTTAGCCAGTTAAAGAAATGTTGGAATGTTTCTGTTTTGTTTTTCATCAGATAGCAGAAACCGTATCATGAGTAATGGTTCATAATACTCAAAATATAACAGGCACCTCCTAAACTTGGTTTCTTAGGACCAATTATGTCAGCAAAAACAACCTCTAAAGGTTCTTTGGTCTTAAACCCATTTAGTCTGTTTGCTGGAGTAACCTTACTCTTTTCTTGACTACAAGCATTACAGTGTAAATACTTGCTACAAGGTTTCACTTTTACTCCCTCTGACAATTCAAAAGTTTGTTTGAGCATTTTGAAATTAATGTGCCCTAGATCAGGGGTCCCCAACGCCGGTCCGCGGACCGGTACCGGGCCGCGGAACAACCCTTACCGGGCCGCTGGTTGCTGGGCGCCGCCATCTTTTTTGGTAAAAAGCGCTTCTGGTGAGCTTTTCCGGGTAGAAAGCTCACGGGCGCTGTTTCACATCAAAAGATGGCGGCGCCAGCGTTCGGTGAGCTTTCCGGGTAGAAAGCCATTTCTACCGAAAAAGCTCACCAGAAGCTGCCGCCATCTTTTATGGCGTAAACAGCGCTTCGGTGATGACGTCACCGGAAGCGCCTTTTCGTCATAAAAAGATGGCGGCGCCCAGTTGACGCCTTGATACCGGGCTGCGGCGCCAGCTGATGTCGGAACCGGGCGCGGCGTCGAAAAGGTTGGGATCCTTCCCTAGATGTCTATAAAGTAAATGTATACATTCATCATGTGACTTAACATTGTTATAAACTGAGTTAGCCATCTTCAGCTGGTCATCATGTATCACATATAAATCATTCTCTAATGTAGCAGTAACACTTTTACCCTCTTTCTCTGTTATACAGTTATCTCCCCTAAAGGTTACTACATAACCAAGATTAACTAAAGTCCTTACTGATAACAAATTAAATTTCAGTTTAGGTACATATAACTTAGTTAAATGTTCGTTTATACAAGAACAATATGCAGTACCTTCACCTGATGCTTTCATCTTCCATCCATTTGCCAATGATACATGCTGTTTACTTGTGGATATCTTTACAAACCTGTTTCTATCTTTAGTAATGCATTGCGATGCTCCACTATCAACAACCCACAAATCATGGTTTACAGGTGAATTGCTAGACATAGCTAAACTAACATTCTTCTTAGCCTTCTGGTGTTTGCCAGTAATCTGTCCTTTTCTTTTCTTACAGAATTTAGCTATATGTCCCCTAGCCCCACAAGAAAAACATTTCCTAACAGTATAGGCAGTTGAAGATAAATCCTCTTCTTGTGGTTGTTCCTTCCTCATTTGGTCCCTATCCAGTCGTCTTCTTGCTTCTTCTAACAACCTTCCAGTTATTTCAGTCAATGTCAGTTTATCTCTGGGCAGGACTTCCAGTGAAGATACATAATCATCATAACTTTCATCCAATGAGGAAAGAATGATGTAAACTTGATGCAGCTCTGAAAATATCAGTTCTTTTTCATGTAGCTCTTGAAAAGTTCTTTTCATGAAGTTTAAATGAGCTAACATATCTCCACCTTTCAGAAGATGTGCTCTAAACAGTTTACGTGTAAGATGTATGTGTGCACCTACACTGTCACGAACCTAAATCCTCTTCAGATTCTCCCAACACCTAGCAGCAGACTCTTCTCCACGAATATGGACTAGCTGCTGGTCACTCAGTGTTAGTCCAATTATACAAAGAGCTCGTTCGTTGTTCTGTTTAAAGTCAGCAAGCTTCTTGGCATCATCCTCATTTTCTGGATCCCAAGCATTTACATCTGGTGGATCTTGAACTACATTCCATAAACCTTCTCTGCGCAGAAGTAGACTGCACTTCACAGACCAGGAAACATAGTTTGTTCCATCCAACCGGGTTATGAGTGATAGACTTGTTGAAGTGTCTTGTGCCATCTTTACCAGGATAGTAAACCACAATTAAACAGTAAACAGCTGTCTGTATACAGTACTGTGCATTCACACTAACTCTCAGTTATCTGAGCCTGGTATGGCCTGGGCCCATAACCAGTGTTGAGGTAATTCCCCGTTAGGAGAATGAGCGCATACAGGGAGACGTATTTGAGAGAAGTGTTTGAATAATACACACAGAGCACACAGATACACTGTACAGTAAATGTAGGTTTTTACTTCCAGAAACTTTTAAGCAAAGTCCAAAATAGGCAGTCCAAAATCATTCACAGGTAAAACCAGTCAGTTTTCAATCCAGGGATAATCCAAATATCAAATTCCAGTGTCAAAAACAGTTCAGTATCAGACTTACGTTAAATCCAGTACTATCAGTCAATTAGAAGAAATGGAGCAACGGCAATACTTTCCAACAGAAGGAAACAGAGATACTCACTCAGACACACACTCTTCTGAGACTAAGACTGAAACAACTCAGGTTTCTGGCTCCATCTTATGGCTGTTTGAGAAACCACACCCAATTGCATGCTCTTGCATTCCCTTAAAGATATAGTACCAAAATGTTTATCCTGGTTTATATATTTCTAACCCAAATACCTGTTAGGTGACTTATATTCCTAACAGGAGCCCCTCAGATATGGGAAAGCTGCTATCATGTCTCCCCTAGTCCTCCTTTTCATTAAACTAGACATACCCAGTTCCTGTTCTTTGTATGTTTTAGCCTCCAGCCCCCTAATCACCTTGGTTGCTCTTCTCTGCACTCTTTCCAGAGTCTCAATATCCTTTTTTAAACATGCTGGTGACCAGAACTGGATGCAGCACCCCCAAGTGGGGTCTTTGTAGCTCAGGGTTGAACTAGAGGGGTCCTTGGTGCTGCACTCTGAGCTTGGTTGTTTCCTTGCAGACGTTTCGTGACCCAAAGTAGGGAACATCCTCAGTGCAAGGGAAAAGGGTTGGGGTTTACAAAGAGGAGGACAAAGAAAGAAGGAGAAGGAGAAAGGGGGAGGAGGAAGACGAGGAGGAGTATGGCAGTGGCCTCCAGCCTTTTGAGCACCAGGGACCAGTTCCATGGAGGGAGGTTTTTTTCCCGTGCACCGGTGTGGTTTCATCTGCTTCCTGCATCCCACAGATGGGGCTTGTTTGCGCAGCCCAGTTTCTGGCATGCCGCAGTCCACGGACTATGAAAAAGGGAAGGGAAATGGAGAATTCAGCCCCATATCATGGAGTTCTCCCACCGGGTTTTCCCTGAAAGGAGAATATTTATAGCTCAGGATTGAACCGAGGGGGTCTTTGGTGCCCTCTGAGCTTGGTTGTTTCCTTGCGGATTTTTCACGACCTGGCTAGGTAACATAATCAGTGCTAGAAGGGAGTGTGCTCTGTGAAGTGGAGGAGGAGGAAGGGGAGACAACGACCGTGGGATCCTTGGTGCGCTCTCTGAGCTTGGAGGTTTTCTTGCAGACGTTTCACGACCCGACTAGGCAACGTAATGCATGCTATAGAAGAAAGGAGCGCGCTCTCTGTTTATATGCCAGTGGCTTACTTTATCAATGTTGGTGGGAGTGTCCTTGGCAGATCTTGACTAGGCTGTTGTTTGCGGCTTGATTGAGTTGGTAGTTCTTTGGGGTGTTTACTGCTTGACTGTTGATTCCAGTATGAATCTTGGTGTGCAATCTTGCTTATTTGGGTGTTGATTGCTGGTGAGAAGGGCGCCTTGGTCTTTTTTGCTTCCTTTTTAGCTGTTTGACTCTCTTTCCAATGGTGTGTAGCTGTTGTTTATCTCTGTGTGCCTGTTGATGGCTGATTGCCAGGCACTCCAGGAATTATGTAGCGTTTTTGAGCTTGGCTTGGCCTCTGTCAAGATAGTTTTCAAGCTCTGGTTTTTGCTGAACTTTGGGGCAAAAGAGATAATCCATGAGTGGGAGGCCAGTAACAACAACATTGTTGTCTTGTGGACAGTGTGGAGGGTTTGAACCCTTGTTGGGGCTCTGAACCCCTTCAAAGATTTTCCTTCTGGTGGATCTGCTGAACGTCCCCTTCTTCTTCGCTGAAGGAGGAGGAGACGTCGTCCTGCATTAGCAGAGATACAATGGGACATATTTTTTTATTTATTTTGAATTATTTCCTCGATGGATGGTAAAGCGAGGATCTTTTCTCAATGCCGTAGAAGGAGGGGGAATGGAAATGGTTGTACAGGTAGTCCCAGACTGACAACAGTTCTTTTAATGACTGTTGAAAGTTACAACGGCCCTGAAAAAAGGAACTTACGTACTTTCCCCCCCCCACACACTTATAACCATTGCACCATCCTCACGATCACGTGTATCAAAGTTCGGACCCTTGGCAGCCGATTCATCCTTACGACGGTCGAGTCTGCCAAGGTTACGTGATCCCTTTGGTGACCTTCTGACAGGCCAGATTCGCTTAACCAACGTGTCGCTAACTGAACCACAGCAGTGCTTCACTTAAGAACCCCGGCAAGGAAGGTCATAAAACCGGGGCAGAATCCACCTAACAAACGTCTCAGCCGCAGCAATGTTGGGGCTCGGCTGTGGATGCGAGTCGAGGACTGCCTGTGATGTAAGAACAGCGACAACCATTTAGAATGACACCAGCACTTGGTGGGTTGCCCCCTCAGCACCTGACTTCTCTGCCTATCCCCTTGTTTTCCAACAGGGAAAAATCCACCAAAGAGAAACCCAAACCGGACGCCGCCAAATGTCGCCAAGGGCCCACCAACGAAGCTCAGATGGCTGCAGCTGCCGCTTTGGCCCGGCTGGAACAGAAGCCCAAACCCCGCCCTCCCTCGTCGCAAGACGCCATCCGGAATCAGGGTAAAAGTGTTCAGAGGAGGCTTTTTTTAAGAAGAGGCTACAACCGCCAAAGGATTTCAGCTGCTGCCGGATTACAGAAGGATTACAGCAGCTGAAATCTTTTCCAGAACCTGGTCCGGAAGCGGTTGGCAAAACCTTGGCCTGCTTTCACCCTGGTTGATGGAATCTCTCAGCAGGCATTTATCTGCATTTATCGTGAAGAGTTGTAGGAAATAAAACTAGCCCTTGACCCAATCGTTCAAATGGAAATAGCACTTCGACTTACACGGTGCTTTGCACCCCCTCTCTAAGCGGTTTTACAGGGGCAGCCTATGGTTCCCCCAACCGTCGGGGTTCTCATTTTTACCGACTCTGGAAGGACAGAAGGCTGAGTTAAACTTGAGCCGGTCAGGATCGAACTCCAGGCAGTGAGCGGAGTTAGCTAGCAATGCTGCATTCTAATCACTGGGCCACCAGGGCTCAGAGAGAGATTGTAGATGGGTAGATATGGTAGATGGATTGTACATAAACAGAAGCTAGAGATGTGAGATACACAGGAAAGAGACAGATGACAGCAACAGTAACACTTAGACTTATATACCGCTTCACAGTGCTTCTACAGCCTCCTCTAAGCGGTTTACAAAGTCAGCCTCTCGCCCCCCCAACAATCAGGGTCCTCATTTTACCCACCTTGGAAGGACAGAAGGCTGAGTCAGTCTTGAGCCCTGTCAAAATTGAACTGCTGGCACTTGACAGAATTAGCCTGCAATACCGCCTTCTAACCACTGTGCCATCATGGCACAGAAAAAAAGTGACTTATGACCAGCTTTCACCCTTACGACCATTGCTCATGCGATCAAAATTGGGACGCTTGGCAACTAACATGTATTTATTACAAACTTTTGACAAGCGAAGTCAATGGGGAAGCCAGACTCACTTAACCACCGCGTCACTAACTGAAGGGATTCACTTGACAACGGTGGCAAGAGAGGTTGTAACATTGGGCAAAATTCACTTAACAAATGTCTCACTCAGCAACAGAAAATTTGGGCTTCATTGTGGTCGTAAGTCAAGAGCTAGCTGTAATGGGTAGTCCTTGACTTAAAGCCATTCCCTTAGGGACCATTCAAAGTTAAAAGTGGCATTGAAAAAGGGGACTTCTGATCCGTCCTCGCACTTGCAACTGTTGCTGTCAGGGTTCCAGCGATTGCCCTAATTAAATCATGAGCCTCGAGCCAAGCTTCAAAAGAATCCAAAGAGAGATTTATTAGGAGCAACATGTCGGCATTAACCTAAATGAAGCCAACACTGGCATACGTAATTCACCGTCACCTGTCATCCTGTTTCCCCCCCCTCCCCCCCGGCTGTGTCATAAATCACATTTTCCAATGAAGCACGTTCACGGACTGGGTGTCATCAAGCATGATTGCCTTCCCAACTGGCTTCCAACAAGCCAGGTCAACGAGGGAAGCCGGATTTGCTTAACGACCTCGTGGTTCACTTAACAACTGCAATGATTTGCTTAACAACTGCATTCCCCCTCTTCCCCCAAAAAAAGGAGGCAAAATCAGACCACGACTCGCCCGACGATTGCCTCGCTTAGCCAGGGAAATTCTGCTCCCTGTTGTGGTCGTAACTTGAGGACTTACTGTCTTTGCTCCCTCCATTTAAAATCTTGTTATTCATCAGCATCTTTCCTTTTTTTTTTTTTTTTTTGGTGCCTCAGTGAAAAAGGAGCTTATGGCTGAAGCGGCCTCAAGCGATAAGGGACTACCTGTGGATCAGAAGGTATGAAAAGAGAGAGAATGACTGTGAAGAGATGCCTTGTTTTAATGGGGCCTGCCGTAGAATGGCATAGGTGGTTGAGTAGGAGGCATTCACGTCGTTTAGGGGGTTAAAGTGAGAAGAGACGCCTCATTTGCACGCAGAAAGGAGGTCTCTCCAGAGTACCTCAAAAGTACAGCTTCTCCACTCTAGAAGAAGAGACCTATTGCTGATCCAGGTCATCCCTAGTAGGCTAGGCCAAGTTGGGACAACTTGCAGCTCTCAACTTGCAGCTTACTACCAACCTGCCTTCCATGGAGGACCTGCATACTGCAGGAGTCAAAAAGAGGGCTGTGAAAATATCTACAGACCCCTCACATCCCGGACATAAACTGTTCCAACTCCTTCCCTCAAAACGAGGCTATAGGGCACTGCACACCAGAACAATTAGACACAAGGACAGTTTTTTCCCCAATGCCATCACTCTGCTAAACAACTAATTCCCTCAACACTGTCCAACTATTTACAAAGTGTGCACTACTATTACTATTAATCTTCTCATCACTCTTATCACCCATCCCCTCCTTCTTGTGACTGTATGACTGTAACTTTGTCGCTTGTATCTTTACGATTTATATTGAATGTTTCCTAGTATGGTTTGATTGTTTATTGTACCCCATGACCATCGTTAAGTGTTGGACCTGATGGTTCTCGACTCTTTTTTTTTTTTTGAAACAAATTTTATTAGTTTTAAAGACAAACAAAACATCATTAAACATTGCAAACATAAAACCTCTTTCCATTGTAAATTTTTACACGGCAGATAAAAGATTATTTTATACAACATAATTCTAATTTATCCCATTTCCTTATAGACACATAAATATATTTTAGCAAATTTCTCATTATTTCTCTTTACTTTTATTCAATTACATTTCTTTTCTATTATTTATCTATTTTATAGCCATCATATTTATATTTTCATCTGACTTGTTTACAAATATTCTCGTCTGACATTCCTCCAAGGTTTTATTAATTCTTAATCAAACATAAACACACAAAACACAAAAACATAAAACTTCTTTTTAGAAAGTGGCTTGGCCCCAGATTACCTCTCTTTGTACGGACTTCAATTAAATTCATGCTCATCTTATATACCATTACTTATCTTATTTACCATTCTATATCTTCTATATAACTTCTCCCCGCTTTTCACTCTTCTTAGTTCTATTTTATTAATTTCATTTTACTTTAAATCATTATACTTGTATCTGTGGTTCTCGACTCTTGACTAGTGTATCTTTTATGTACACTGAGAGCATTTGAACCGAAGACAAATTCCTTGTGTGTCCAATCACACCTGGCCCATCAAGTATTCTGTTCTGTTCTGTTCTGTTCTGTTCTAACCCTGTATCTTGAGGCCTCCACTCACAGTGGGCACAATTCCTGGGAAGCAGGAGCAAGTTTTGTACTATGTGAAGGTTGGAAGGCCAGGATGACAGGTAGCCCATAGAATAACAAGAGTTGAAAGGGACCCTGGAGGTCTTATAGTCCAACCCCCTGCTCAAGCAGGAGATCCTGCACCATTTCTGACAGATGGCAGTCCAGTCTCTTCTTGAAAGCTTCCAGTGATGAAGCTCCCACAACTTCTGAAGGCAACTTCTGTTCCATTGGTTGTTGGCTCTCCCTGTCTGGAAAGTTTCCCCTTATTTCCAGATAGAATCCTTGTTCAGTTTCCACCCATTGTTCCTTGTCTGGCCTTTGAGTGCTTTGGAGAATAGCTTGACCCCTTCCTCTCTGTGGTAGCCCCTCCTCAAATATTGGAAGACTGTTATCCTGTCTCCCCTGGTCTTTCTCTTCCCTAGACTAGCCAGGCCCAGTTCCTACAACCGTTCTTCATATGTTTTAGTCTCCAGTCCCCTCATCATCCTGGTTGCTCTTCTTCGCACTCTTTCCAGAGTCTCAACATCTTTTTTTATAGTGTGGTGGGCAAAACTGGATGCAGCATTCCAAGTGTGTCCTTACCAAGGCGTTATAAAGTAGCACTAACCACGCGTAATATTCATTCGTTTAGAGCAGGGGTCTTCAAACTCGACAGCTTTAAGACTTGTGGACTTCAACTGCCAGAATTCCTCCTCCAGTCATGTTAGCTTAGGAATTCTGGGAGTTGAAGGCCACAAGTCTTAAAATGGCCGATGTTGAAGGCCCCCCATGTTAGACCAGGGGCCTTCAAACTTGACAGCTTTAAGACTTGTGGACTTCAACTCCCAGAATTCTTCCTCCAGGCGGGTTATCTCAGGAATTCTGGGAGTTGAAGGCCACAAGTCTTAAAATGGCCGATGTTGAAGGCCCCCCCATGTTAGACCAGGGGCCTTCAAACTTGACAGCTTTAAGACTTGTGGACTTCAACTCCCAGAATTCCTCCTCCAGTCAGGTTAGCTCAGGAATTCTGGGAGTTGAAGTTCACAAGTCTTCAAACTTGGCAAGTTTGAAGGCCCTTGGTTTAGTGAGTGTTTGAAATGACAACAGCAGGGAAGAAAGCCACTTATGACTATTTTATCACACTTATGACCGTTGCAACCTCCCCGGGGTCCCATTGGAGAAAAAAAGTCAAACCTGTCTCTCGCCTGTGGTTTCTAACTCCCGCAGCTAGGAATCCTTCACTCTTTTTGCGTCGCTGGGTGGGGAATTCTGGGAGTTGAAGTCCAGTCGTCTCGAAGTTCCCCAGGTCGAGAAACGTTATAATTTAATTCCTCTTTCTTTTTTGGGGGGGATTTAGAATTCCTTGCCTGACGTCGAAGATGACCCTTCCACCCTGTCCGTCTCAGGCGTCTACTTCACTTGCCCGTTGACCGACGTCACCGTCCGAAAAGACAAAAAGGAGGCGCAGATCAGGAACGCCATCCTTGAGGTAGAGCTTGGTCCTCCGGAGGATTGTGGGAGAATCTCCGCCGGTTCCTTGTCTCACCGGCTCTTCTTCCTCTTCCTCCTCCAGCACGCCGCCAGAGATCCCGTGGCCGCCTCCGTCATGCAGATCCATACGTTCAACAGGGACCGGGAGAAGGTCAAACTCGGCGTGGAGACCATCGTAAAGTAGGCGGTGTGGCCTGTGTTGGCTTCAGAAATTTCCCCTTCCTTGGCTGGGCATTTCTAAGCTCTTAATTGTGGTTTGATTCCAGGGTTTGCTGAAAGATGGGAGAGGACAGCCCATATCTTATCATCCTTTTTTAATGACCCCCCCATAATCCCTCGCAGGGTTGAATCTGGGCCACGGAATGGAGCTGAGAGTTTCCTGGCCGGATGCCCTTCCTGTTGCCAGGGCAGAGTTATATCCAGCAGATATATTCTCATCGTGCCCAGAGAGAGAGAAATATCTGCCTCTACCCAGGATCGAACTCACAGCCTCCTGATGGTGAGGCGAGAGCTCCACCACTAGGCCAGTGTTCCACACTCTGGATTAATTAATTAATTAATTATTGGCCAAGTGTGATTGGACACACAAAGAATTGGTTTTGGTGCAAATGCTCTCAGTGCACGTAAAAGAAAAGAGACATTCGTCAAGAGTCAGGAATCATCAGGTACAACACTTAATGATAGGTACAATAAGCCATCAAATCATGCTAGAAAACAGTCAATATAAATCATAAGGATACAAGCGACAAAGTTACAGTCCTACAGTCACAAGTGGGAGGGGATGGGTGATAAGGAGTGATGAGAAGATTAATAGTAATAGTAGTGCAGACTTTGTAAATAGTTGGACAGTGTTGAGGGAATTATTTGTTTAGCAGAGCGATGGCGTTCGGGGGGAAAACTGTCCTTGTGTCTAGTTGTTCTGGTGTGCAGGGCTCTGTAGCGTCGTCTTGAGGGAAGGAGTTGAAACAGTTTATGTCCGGGATGTGAGGGGTCTGTAGATATTTTCACAGCCTCTTTTTGACTTGTGCAGAATACAGGTCCTCCATGGAAGGCAGGTTGGCAGCCATTGTTTTTTCTACAATCCTAATTCCTCTCTGGAGTCTGTGTCTGTCCTGTTGGGTTGCAGAACCAAACCAGACAGTCATAGAGGTGCAGATGACAGACTCCATTATTCCTCTGTAGAACTGGATCAGCAGCTCCTTTTGGGCAGTTTGAGCTTCCTGAGTTGGGGCAGGAAGAACATCCTTTGTTGTGCTTTTTTGATGGCGTTTTTGATGTTAGGTGTCAAGATCTCAATGGGAAAAATAGGCCATCAGCACCCAAGCTTTTTCTGCAATGATCAGTTGCAGGAAATACGGATAATCCTCCACGTTTCATTTAGTGACCGTTCAAAGTCTTCAGCGGCATTGAAAAAGTGACTTAGGATTTCTTTACACAACTTACGATGGCTGCAGTGTCCCCGTGGTGTCACGGGACCCAAATTCAGACCCTTGGCCACTGATTCGTCTTTATGACGGCTGCAGTGTCCTGGGGTCACATGATCCGCTTTTGCGACCATCTGACAAAGCAGGATCAACGGGGAAAGCCAGGTTCACTTGAACAGCCATGTTCCTAATTTTAATAGCTGCAGTGATCCACTGAACAACTCTGGCCAAGAAAGGTCATAAAAATGGGGCAAAACTCACTTAACAAATGTTTCATTTAGCAACAGAAATTTTGGGCTCAATCTTGGTTGTACGTCGAGGACTAGCTCTGTAAGATACTCCAAGTCCGGTACATTTTTTCTGGTAAACGCAAGCCAGAATGAGCAAAGATACCATTTGTATATCATGGAATCAGACTTAGTCAGAAATGGGAGACAAAAGAAGAGCAAGAGTTGCAAGGGATCTTGGAGGTCTTCTAGTCCAACCCCTGCTTCACAGCCTTTATTTTATTACCTTTATTACTTTTCCTTCCCAGGTATCTGGACAATATCCATCTCCATCCAGAAGAGGAGAAATACCGGAAAATTAAGGTGCAGAACAAAGTTTTCCAGGTGAGCCGAACCTTTGGCAGTGGGAATCCATGGGCTGATTCCCCTCTGGAGACGACAGCTGTCAATTCTGGATATTGCCTTTTCCATCCCATGTTAGAGAAGGGGTTGCTTTGGAAAAAGGAAAGGAGGACTAAGCAGATCCCAAACTTGCTGGAGGTCAGAACCTCCCAGGGTTGCATGACACTGGTTGCATGACACTGGTCAGAACCTCCCAGGGTTGCATGACACTGGCAGAAAATGGATGCTGTTTTGACAGATGTCAGTCAAAAAGAGGCAGGAGTTGAAGCCAGGAGGGAGGGAGGGATAATAAAAGGCACAATCGGTTCTTCCTGTCTTCCATTTTGATGCGAGTCCTCATCTAAGAGGGACGACGGTTAAAGACACTTTGAGTTTGTCGGCTGGAAAGACAGCAGCTCAGGTTCGTTCGCTCCCAACCGAGCAGTTCGAAAAGCATGCAAATGCGAGTAGATAAATGGATACCATTTCGGTGGGATGGTCACGGCGCTCCGGCACTGAACGATGAGATTTGGGGGCTCCATTGTAGCCTGGCTGGCAACAGCAATGGGGGGTAAGCTGGATTTGCTTAATTACTAGGTTATGAACTTATCCACTGCAGCAATTCACTTAACAGGGCCCCCCAAAAAGTCGTAAAATGGGACAAAAGTCGCTTAACCAATGTCTCGCTGCACAGAAATTTGAGGCTCAATTGCGGTTGTAACTCAAGGACTACCTTTGGTGAAGGAAATAGCTGATTTTGTCTAGCACAGTGTTTCTCAACCAGATGGCTTGGAGATGGAGGGACTTCAACTCCCAGAATTCCCCAGCCATTCTGGGAGTTGAAGTCCACCAGGCCTCAAGTTGCCAAGGTTGGAGACCCCTGCTTTTAGACTGCTTGGCTGGAGGGAAGTTGGAAGCATTTATATTTCTATAAAAAGATCTGCAGGACGTGTTCTTATAATATACACGCCGTCCTCGACTTCCAAAGTTCATTTAGTGACGCTTCAAAGTTACGATGGCAACTGAAAAAAAAATGACCCTTTTCTACCTACCTTTGAAGCAGCCCCATGATCAGGGGATCAAAATTCAGGTGCTCGGCAACTGGTTCCTACTTACGACCGTTGCTGTGTCCCAAGGTCCCCTTTTTGTTACCTTCTGAATGCCCCGTGTTTACTTAACGACTGCGGTGATTCACTTAACTGAAGGAAGAGAGAGGTCATAACATGGGACAAAATGAGCTCAACAATTGGGCAATAGAAATTTTGAGCTCGATTGTGGTCACAAATCAAAGATTTAACCCCGTAGTAGAGGTTTTCAAATAATAGAACACTAGTTCGATACCTGTGTTTCGGTATTCATCTGGCTAGAGTCCTGTCAGTGTGTGAGAGAGTTGAGGGCTGTTTGGAAACTGAAACAGTATTTGTGTGAGCAAGGAGACGACAGCAAGGAGCCTGGGCTTAGCTCAACTGTTCTGTACTAAAGCTGCTTGCTGCTGTGAAACTGAAACTGAACCTCCTCTCCTCTGCTTGTTTTCTTTGAGTTGGTGGGGAGGCCCGTACGGAACAACTGGTCTTTTTTAGGGAATACTACCTGCCGCTTTCCTCTTCTACCGCGTGTTTATTTGCATTTGGAAGATTATATCTTTTTCAGGTGGGGAGTCAGAAACTCTCTTAGCATAGGTGAAGGTTAATGATAACTAATAATCATAGCAAATACTAATCCGCTCTTGCCCTCTGATGGATTCATTTCCAAAATATCCTTTGCTTAAAGTGAGCACCTAGATATTTTTAGCCAAACGTAGGAAACTATATCTGTCTAAATTTTTTCCCCCCTTCAAGTTTGCAGGCTTTACAGTTCTGGAGATTTTGTGATGATGCGTGAGGGGTATTTCGCTTTTATATACAGTATATCTAAGATTCAGAACCAGGATGAGGGCCTTGCCACTGGCGCAGAGGTATCTGCCATCCAGCTGTTTCCCCATCAGTGCTTGGCGTCATTGTGCATTCTCATAATTTGTGGTGTTTTTAAAAATTTGTTTATAGTATAAAATACAAAAAATACAAAAGCAAATAGTAGGACACAGAAGGGAGGGAAAGGAGAAGAGAGAAGTTGGAAAGGGGGGGGAGGCTTTGACTTCCAACTCCCTCTGTTGCAGTAAAATAAGGCATTAACATCAAAACTCAACATTTTACTTTTTCATATGATGAGGGGACTGGAGACTAAAACATACGATGAACGGTTGCAGGAACTGGGTATGTCTAGTTTCATGAAAAGAAGAACCAGGGGAGACATGATAGCAGTCTTCCAATATTTGAGGGGCTGCCCCAAAGAAAAGGGAGTCAAGCTATTCTCCAAAGCACCTGAAGCCAGGACAAGAAGCAACGGTGGGGGAAACTAACCAAGGAGAGAAGCAACTTAGAACTAAGGAGGAATTTTCCTGACAGAACAATTAATCATTGGAGAATTCACTTTTGAGAATTCACTTTTGTGAATTCTCCAACACTGGAAGTTTTTAAAAAGATGTTGGATAACCATTTGTCTGAAGTGGTGGAGGGTTTCCTGCCTAAGCAAGGGGGTTGGACTAGAAGACCTCCAAGGTCCCTTCCAATCCTTGTTATTCTATTCTAAACTAGCAATTTCTGTAACAACCAATCAGTCTAATCAGTAAAAACCTGTTAGGAATTGTTAGTCCACCTAACAGTTGGGTTGGAAATATATAAACTAGGATAGACATTTAATACTGTCTCTTTAAAGGGATGCTAAAATTGTAATTGGGTGTGGTTCCTCAAACAGAACCAGAAACCTGGCTTGTTTATGTCCTGATGTTGATAGTTACTAGTTGGTCGATGTTCTGATGTTCGCTGTTTTTAGTCCCTGAATTTTTCCCTATTGACTGTTGCTGATCGTCGTTCTTCTTGGATCTGATGTAAGTCTGTTACTGAACTGTTTATGATACTGGACTTTGATATTTGGATTATCCCTGGACTGAAAAACTGACTGCTTTAACCGTGAATGACTTGGACTGCTTGTTGGTCTTTGCTTAACCGTTTTTACTGGAAGTAAAAACCTACATTTTACTATACAGTAAATGTGCTGGTTGTGTGTTATTCCTCACCACTCTCACGACATCTCCCGGTCTGCGCTCATTCTCCTAACGGGGAATTACCTCAACACTGGTTATGGGCCCAGACCATACCAAGATCAGATAACTGAGAGTTAGTGTGAATACACAGTACCGTATACAGACAGCTGTTTACTGTTTCCAATTAGAAACAAAAATAGTTGTGGTTTTCTTTTTTTCCCTTTCTTTGATCCAAACGGTCAATTTCGCCATCTCTCCTTACCCCGTCAACTTTTGAAGCCATGATGGGCATCGAAATGTCCTCCCATGTTTGTGCACCCAGGAATCTTTGCTGCCGTCAACACCTATCATTTCTAGAGTTCCAGATTGGTTTGTGTTTTGATGCCTAAAAAAATAAGAGCAGCCACAAAGAGGAGAATCCTGGGCCCTCGAGAGGGCAAGTGGCGGTCTAAGTCTCCTGGTGGAAGTTGGAATAAACCTCACACAAAAGAAAAATTAGCCTTTTTGTGAATCTTCTCTGACCCTCCCTTTTTTCCTCCCCCAGGAAAGGATCCACTGCCTGGAAGGAACAGACCAGTTTTTCCAGGCGGTCGGGTTCGAAAAGGTGGCTCTGGACGTTGCCGGACAAGGTCAGCCTTCATATGGACTAGCATTCCCTAATGCCAATAAAGCTACTTGTGCTGTGGTCCCCTTTCCGTCATCCTCTCCCTTGTGGAAACTCCGTTTTGTCCCCTCTCTCTGCTTTTGGGGTGTCATTTCATCACTAGCCAATGGGGTCAGGTAGCCTCGACTTAAAAACCACAGAATTTCCGTTGCTATGCAAGATGTTCCTTAGTGAAGCATTCAAACCGACGTCTCTGCATTTCCTGCTTCAGATGAGGAGAGCACATCTTTCTCCTTCCGTCCTGGCCACTTTTTACAGAGGCACAACGGAGATCGTTTTAACAAATTGCATCCCTGTTTGGTTTGGTGGCTGCAGTGTCTCAGATAGAAAGTCCCTACAGAGTGTGTTGAGGACAGTGGAGAAGGTCACTTCCCGTTATTACAGGATGCTGCTTCTAAGCGCTATGGGCTTAGAGATCAAAGCCTCGTTAGAGACCCCACAAACCCACTTCATGGTCTGTTTCTGTTGCTCTCCTCGGGGAGGAGGTTTCGAAGTATTTCTAGCCGGACTTCCGGATTCTGTCGACAGGTTTGTTCCCTATGCCATCTGTCTGGCAAACTCACAGGTTTCATTTGTCTTGCCATGTACATGGATACATCCAAACTAGACTGTGTTGTTTTCCCTGGGTCATGTAGTATATGCAGGTATATGCATAATTTTGCATTTATTTATTTTGTCAGTTTTATGTAGTGTATCTCGGAGGTGGTTGAGAGCTGTATATGCAACGAACTTTCATTTTAATGTCTGCCGGTCAGTGTACATTCAAAGGGACAAAGTTATTCTAAGTCGAATGATGCCTGGTTTTTGTGAACATTTTCTGTCACGGTTGTTATGTGAACGACCATGGTTGTTAAACGAATCATCATGGTTGTTAAGTGAATCCGGCTCCCCCCCCCCCCCCCTCCATTGACTTTGCTTATAGCAAGCTGACTTGGGGGAGTTTGCTAACGGCGATCGCACAATTTTTGGAGGCCACAACCATCATAAATAACCCAACCGTTGCAGCGTTCCCCCTCCGGTCACATGATCAAAATTCAGAGGCTTGGCAACCGGTTCCTATTTATTGGGGTGGGGTGTCATGTGATCTCTTTTTGCGACCTTCTAAATTTGACAGGAAAGCCAAGATTTGCTTAACAACCGTGTTGCTAATTTAACAACCCCAGCGATTCCCTTAACAATGGTGCCAAGAAAGTGTCATCAATGGAGGGGGGGGGGGAATCTCACCTAACGGCTGTCTCACTTAGTCATGGAAATTTGGGGCTCTGTTGCGGGGGTCATACATCGAGGAATACCTGTATGCGGCAAGCCAAAAAACCAACCCCCTTGTTATGGCCACCAGCCTCTCCAGCAGCCGAATCACCTGGGTCCAGTGCCTGATGCACAGAAGTCAGAGGAGAGGAGAGCAGTGGAGATCTATAGGCCGGTCCTTGGGACGGAAGAGCCACCACTGCTAGCGAAGCTCCACCTTAGCTCTGGGGATTAAAAGGCAGGAGGCGGAGATGAACAGGTGTGGCAAACGATTCATCTCCTGCTGGATGGACTTGTTAGCCTGCGTTGAGAGAGAAACGTTTTGCCGCGGCTGCCAGCGCTCCTGATAAAGGAACCTTCGAGTTCACGTCAAGAGGGTTGGTCGTGTTTGGGGAGCTGGGTCAGAACAAGCCATATTTTTTTCCTCCCAGAAGAAGCCACGGAGGACTTCTACGTGTTGAAGGATGAAGCCTTGGAGAAGCTGGACGAGCTGAAAGAGCACAAGGAGAAGCTGATGAACGGGGAGCCAGTGAGGGCCAAGCTGGATCGCCAGCTCCAAATTTTCAAGCCTTCGGCACAAGCGTCTCACTTCGAGCTGCCGAGTGACTTCTTCAACCTCACCGCGGAGGAGCTGAGGCGGGAGCAGAGGATACGGTGAGTGAGTGACCTCACGGCTCGGATCTGGTGAGTCGTAACTCAGCCTTTCCTGCCACGGCATTTCTCCTGACTTAGCCTGGGTTTTTCTTTCTTTCTTTCTTTTTTTTGAATTTTTTTTATTGATTTTTAAAAACAAACATAAACAAACAAAACGTAAAAACATAAAACATCTTTTTTGAGAGCAGCTTGATCCCGGGTTACATCTCTTTGTACAGACACAAATTCAAATTCATGTTCATTTTATATACCATTCCATATCTTATTACCATTCTACATTTTCTATATAGCTTCTCCCCTCTTTTAACTTTCTTAATTTTATTTAATTTTATTTCATCTCAATTCAGATCATTATACTTATATTCTTTGTCTGTCCTGTTTCCAGCTATCTATTATCTTTTCTCATTAGACAAAATTTCTCCTGTAATCACTGATTGGAGTATGACGCCTTTATATCTTTCCCCTAAATTTATAACACTTAATATAATACATAACTTCCATTCGGATTCTGCTTAGTACATTCTAAAGTTACACACTATATTTTAAAAAGAAAAAAAGTTATAGATATATAATTAAAACAACAAGTCCATGCCAATTCAAATCTATTATTAATATTAGTATTCATTTAAATCTTAAACATTTTACACATTACTTTTCAAATAAGTATCATATTTCTATGGGAACAGTTATAAACTTTCCATAGTTGCTTCCCCCCACTTCACTCATATTTTAAAACATTATATCATTAAAATGTTCCCATTCCTTCCTAGTTCAATTCTCTCATTTATTTCATTTCATTTATTTTGTTCACAAAAGTTTCACTGAGTTACACTGAGTATTTTATCCCACTTTTTAATCATATGTTATTTCCAATTTTCTAACATAATTTCTAATACAAATATAACAATGCAATCTTATGTACCTTTGCAGAATCACTTTTTCAGTTAAATTTTTACCCATTATCTCTAAATAAGTCCTGTTTCTTTACATCTTGCTCCACACCTTTGTAACTTTTCTTCCCTTCCTTCCTCCCTTGCTTCTTCTCTCTGCCCTTTTTACCCCCTTGTCTCTCCACCTCCATTTCCCTCTTCTGTGTTCCCTTTTTCTGTTGCTTTCTAACATTATATCCACTTTTCACCTTATTTTTCCCTTTTTTGGTTGTTTTTTTATGTCTTAAGCCTGGGTTTTTCTGTTGTCTGTCTGTCTCTCTCTCATCTATCTACCATCTATCTTCCATCCAACCATCATCTATCTATCTATCTATCTATCTATCTATCTATCTATCTATCTATCTATCTATCTATCTATCTATCTCGGTCTGTCTCCATCCATCCATCTACAATCTCTCTCCTATCTATCATCTATGTATCATCCATCTATCATCTATCTTCCATCCATCCATTATCTATCTATCTCTGTCTCTATCCATCCATCCATCCACAATCTCTCTCTCTCCTATCTACATTGTCTATCATCTCTCGTCTCTCTCTCTCTCTCAAGAGCCCTGGTGGTGCTGTGGTTAGCACACAGCATTGCAGGCTAATTTCTGCCCACTGCCAGGAGTTCGAGTCTCACCGGCTCCAGGTCAATTCAGCCTTCCCTCCTTCCGAATGAGGACCCAGATCGTTGGGGTGCCAGAGGCTGACACTGTAAACCGCTTAGAGAGCGGCCGTAGAGCCACTGTGAAGCGGGATGTAAGTCTAAGCGCTAGTGCCAAGTGAACTTGTGGGGCAGGTTTGTCAATCATGGTCACATGACTGTAAAAACAGTTCCGGTCCCAAAATGGCAGGATCCTGTGAATGAGAAGCTGATGCTGGAACATCGAAACCAGGTGGGCAAGTAGGTCCAGGAGGTACTTAAGCACGCGGTCCTAAGTCAAGGACTCTCTCTCCTGTCCGCTTTTGACCCTCTCCTCTTCCTCTATGAAGGACAGACGCCGTTGAGAAGGCCTCCATGCTGAGGACGAAAGCCATGCGGGAGAAGGAGGAGCAGCGGGAGCTGAGACGATACAACTACACCCTCCTGCGGATTCGCTTCCCCGACGGGTACATCCTACAAGGTAAAGGGGGCGGGGGGAAGGGCTGGCGGTTGGTAGTCCTCGACCGAGCCAGACCATTTCTGTCGCTAAGCGAGACACTCGTGAAGTGAATTCCGCCCCATTGTACGGCCTTTCGTCACAGTTGTTAAATGAACCACCGCAATGGATAAAGTTAGTCACACGGTTGTTAAGTGAATCTGGCTTTAGCCCCCATTGACTTGGCTGGTCACAAAGGGGGACCATGTGACTCCTCTGGGACACTGCGACCGTCATAAATGTGAATCAGGGGCCGAGATTTTTGATCACGGGGACGCTGCAACGGTCGTAAGCGTGAAATACGGTCATGTCACTTTTTTCAGTGCTGTTGTAACTTCCAGTGGTCACTTAAACGAACCGTTGTAAGTCAAGGATTACCCGCAGTCACTGAAGACTTTACTGGAATCAGGTGACCAATGCTTACCTAGCCCGGGGCGCACCCAGGAATTCTGGGAGTTGAAGTCCACAAGTCTTAAAAGTTGCCAAGTGTGGAGAATCCCATCCTATGTGAAATCCCGATGGGCCACCGCTGGCCTCTGGGGCAGTAGGGATGGAGAACCTTTTCGGCACCAAGTGGTCAAACCGGAACGTGCGGGCATGTGCGTGTGCCAGAGCGCCAGAAAAACCAAAGACCAGCTGGCTGGTGCCCCCATGTCACAGTTTTTTGCCATTTTCAGGCTGTTTTTCGCACCAAAAACAGCCTGAAAATTGCCCAGAAAATGGTCTTGGAAAATGGCCTGTTTTTTGGCATGAAAAAATGGCCTGAAAAACTGCCTGTATTTTGGGCATTTTTCTCATCGTTTTTAGACAGTTTTGTGGGCCATTTTTGCACCAAAAACAGCCTGAAAACGGCCCAGAAAATGGTCTGGAAAACTACCTGTATTTTTGGTGCAAAAATGGCCAGAAAATGGCCTGTTTGGGGGTGTTTTCAGGCCTTTTTTTAGCTGTTTTCAGATCATTTTTCATGCCAAAAATGGCCTGGAAAATGGCCAGAAAACAGCCTGAAAACGCATGAAAAATGGTCTGAAAAACTGCCTGCATTTTGGCCATTTTTTCATCGTTTTTAGGCAGTTTTTGGGCCATTTTTGCACCAAAAACAGCCCAGAAAATGGTCTGGAAAACTACCTGTATTTTTGGTGCAAAAAATGGCCTGAAAATGGCCCAGAAAATGGCCTGTTTGGGGGGTGTTTTCAGGCCGTTCTTTTAGCTGTTTTCAGATCATTTTTCATGCCAAAAATGGCCTGGAAAATGGCCAGAAAACAGCCCGGAAAACTGCCTGAAAAACACCCTGGTTTTTGCCTTTTTTCGGCCCATTTTCTGGCACTCCGGTGCCCGCGAAGACCAGCTGGCTGGCACGCCAGAAACCAGAAGACCAGCTGGCGATGGTGCGTGTGGCCACTACGAGAGCTCTGCACGCCAACTCTGGCATGCGTGCCATAGGTTCGCCATCAAGGCTCTAGGTCTGGTCCTTACTTACAGGTGATCTTCAACTTAACGACTGAAATCGAGCCCTGGAATTATGGTCGTTAAAAAAGTCATGGCGATTGTTTAAGCAACCTGGACTGTGCCTAATTTTCTGAGGTTTTTTTTGTTTTTCAGGGCGTCATTAAGCAGATGCTGCGGTTGTTCAATGGACACCGCCATTTATGGCTCCTCTCCGTGCTACGAAAGGCAGCTGAAAATTCATATTTCTCCCCCCCCCCCCCCCTCCCCGCTTCCTCCTGTTCCCGCAGGGACCTTCTATGCCCGAGAGCCCGTTTCAGCCCTGTTCCACTTTGTACGGGAGACTCTGCAGAATGACTGGCTGCCGTTTGAGCTGCTCGCCCCCGGGGGCCACAGACTGACCGACGAGAACTTGGCGCTCAACGAGAGCGGGCTGGTAAGGATCCGGTGCCTTTTTTGAGAGAAGGAGAGACGACTTTCACCTCTTCTCTGTATTGCCTGAATTTCTGGGAATTAAAACAATTGAACATGGCGGCTTCATCTGCCTCTCAAGACGGGCAGTTGCATGATAGATAGTCCTCTCGGCTTACAGCTGCAGGTTATCCTCCAATTACGACTACCGTGTTTCCCCGAAAATAAGACCGGGATCTTATATTAATTTTTGCTCCAAAAGAGGCATTAGGGCTTATTTTCCAGTTAGGTCTTATTTTCAGGAAAACACAGTTTCAGATGCGTCCGTCTGGCTGACAATCTTAACTGGGGCTTATTTTCTGGGTAGGGCTTATATTACAAGCATCCTGAAAAAACCATGCTAGGGCTTATTTTCAGGGCAACGGTACAATGGGGCCCAAAATTTATGCTGCAATAAGTGAAACATTTGTTAAAGTTAGTTTTTTGCCCCATTTTGCGACTTCTGTTGCCACACAGTGGTTAAAGGAATCCCTGCATTTATTAAGTTAGTCAGATGGTTGTTAAATGAATCCAGCTTCCCACATGGACGCTGCTGGTCAGAAGGTCGCCAAAATGGATTCTGTGACCCCAGGACACTTCGACCGTCATACATGTGAATCAGTTGCCAATCATCCAACTGTCATAAGTGTGAAAAGTCATGTCACTTTAGTGGGGGGGGGCTGTAATGTCAAATGGTCACTAAGTGAACTGTTGTAAGCTGAGGCTGCCTGGATTCCTTTAGTGACTTTTGGAAATTACAACAGCACTGATTAAAAAAAACAACACTTACCACCATTTTTCACACTTGTGACCGTCACAGCATTCCCGTGGACACCTGAACAACATTTGGGCCAATGCCTGACAGTTGGCTCGTATTTGTGACGGTTGCCGTGTCCCAGGGTTCAGGTGATCCCCCTTTTACAACCTTCTGACAAGCCGACAGAGAAGCCAGATTCACTTAACAACCATGTGACTTAACTTTCACAACTGTAGCAATTCATTTAACAAATGTGGCAAGAGCTAGGGTGGGCTTCAAATTTTTTTAGCAAGGAGCTCTCTCCCCCCGCCCCCCCAATGACTGGCTGGGTGGGCATGGCTGGGTGGTCATGTGGTTGGGTGGTCATGTGACTGGGTGGGTGTGGCCAACTCAATGTCCACTTCTTTGCCCTAATTACTTAGACTGTGAGAGGGATCTTGGAGTCTTAGTGGAGCTTCTGGTTAGTTACCTGATTCTTATTATTGGGGAATCCCCTCAGAGTTTAGTGGCTCTGTGATCTGATTTTCTCCATGGCTTTCCCTCTCAAGCAAGCGCTGAGTGGATTGTTTATCTAGCTTGCCACACTTTGACGAGGTGTGAAATGCTCTTGGCTGATTGCCCAGAAAGGGGAAAAAAGACTTGAAAAGGTGTTGGTTTATTATTCAGGTCTTTTCTGAGGTTATTGGGGGCTCTCCAAGCCCCTGCGAGCCCCCAGCAGCCCACCTGTGACAAGAGGTCGTAAAATGGGACAAAATTCACTTAACCAACGCCTCACTTAGCCAACAGAAATGTGGGGCTCCATTTGTCGTAAATCGAGAACTACCTGTGTAATAAAAGTTACATGTTTCTCCGAGCACAATTCTGCCGCCTCTTCTTAAGCTGTACAAGTTTCCCTCCGCTGTCGGTTATACGAGGATATTCAACCCCTAAATTCAATCTTGTCCGATTCTTGTATCCATGGATTGATTTTTAAAGACCAGTGGACCTTCATCCGAAAGGAAGGTGATTTTATTGTTTCAAATAAAAAGGCATTTAAAAAACAGGGTCTTCGTAGAATGCAACAGGTGCTTTGAATAAGCTGAAAAAAACTGGCTTATCTTTACTCCTGTTTTAATTCCCGGACAATAATTAAAATAGGAGAGATGAGAGAGAAGCAGGTGAGAAGGAGGGACATAAGAGACTCTTTCTGCAGATTCAAAACATGTAGGCCTTGAGAGAAACAGCAGATGGTTGAGAAGACGTAAAGTGAAGCTTCTGTGCAACTATTGAGTTCTTGGGTGTATTATATAAAAGAAAAAGTAGGTTGGGGGAGAAATTTAAAAGGCAGACAAGGCAATCTGTGACCCATTTGGTCATCATTTCAGAGAGATTTCCTTACCAAATCCACCAGTTGCTTTCTACACTGGCAAAGCGTCTAAATTTTCTGGAAAAGTTCTTAGGAAATTCAGGGAGATATTCCCGAGATGGATTTGGCTTCAGAAAAAGCTCATGTCAAACTGCGTGTAGCACAGTCAAACCTCAGGAGAGGACCACAGGAAATCATTTACGACGTTTTGTTTCACGTCATCAATAGTTTTGTGATCCTCTTTGACGTCATTATACGGGCTGCTTTCAAGGCAGATGCATCTCGGAATATCTCTGCGAAGGTTTAAGAACTTTTTCCACTGAAATCCCAAGGGTGCTTTTTTTTTTTTTTTCAAGAGGCAAGTAGACTTCCTTTGTTTTTCTTTGAAGACGTTTCCCTTCTCAGCCAAGAAGCTTCTTCAGCTCTGACCAGATGGTGGGGAAGGGAAGGATTTATACTCTTTGCAGACAGCTGGTCATTTGCATCCTTTTAGAGGGGCACTGAGGCCACTTGGAGGTTTGTCTGTGTCCTCAGGGTCACCTGAGTGATGCAAATGGGTGTGGCGCCTCCTTGGAACTGGTGAAAGGACCAGGCAGATTGGAGATAGGTGATGTCGTCTCCCTCCCCGTCTGTTGAGAGGGAGCACTTCAATTTGGACATATAGATGGCCTCTTTGGCCCCTCTTTCAAACCAGCGGTCTTCTCTGTCCAAAAGGTGGACTTTGCTGTTCTCCAAAGAGACATCGTTTGTCTCTTTGACATCGTTTGTGTCTGGGTGTTTCATCCTCGTGGGTGGACAAGCTTAGCATATTCTTGGGTTTGAAGGGTGAACGTATGTTGTGTGGGCTGGACGTCCTCCTGAGCTTTTCTGATCTTCCTGCAACGTATGGAATGAGAAGGTTCCTTCGTTTGTTGTCAAGTCCAGTTGCCTCTTGAAAAATGACCTCTGGAACAAAGAATCTCCATAGACATTTTTTTTTTACTAAAGGCAGCATATAGTCCTCAACTTATGACCACAATTGAGCTCAAAACATCCATGACTAAGTGAGACATTGATATTGGCTCCATTTGGTGACCTTTCTTGCCAATTGTTAAGTCAAGCCAACAAACCAACGCCAATCCCAACAAACTCCCAAGATGAACGTTCTCTCACAGTTCCATTTTATTTGAGCTGGCCTATTGGCACATCTGGGAAAACCCAAATCTGAGTTTTGTGTTTTCCCTTCCCAAAAGAGAAATCAAGGATCCATCCCCTGCGTCCGTCAGTCCATCACAGGGCCCACGACATCCCGCAAGACGCTCCCCTCCAGGTGCAGGGCAACATGCCCTTGACACTGAGAAAAAAATGTTGTGGTGTCTAATCTTCTACCTCACTATGAAATCCCTCCTCCCCAATTCCCAGGCACTGAATGTGGCAGCCTCGAAACTTCCGAGTAAAATATGACTTCTAAGGCTGACAGGGGTTCCTGCTTGAGCAGGGGGTTGGACTAGAAGACCCCCAAGGTCCCTTCCAACTCTGTTATTCTACCTTGGGATGGAGAGCAAGCCGTGAGGAACACATTTCAACTAGCCAGGTGCTGTCCCTCAAACGCCATCTGATTGTGAAACTCATGAAGCTTGTTTGAAACAAAATAAGACAGGGTCTTATTTTGGGGGGAAACACGGTAGCCCTCGACTGACGACCCCAATCGAGCCCAGAACATCCACGACTAAGCAAGACATTGAGGTTTGCTCCGTTTTGTGACCTTTTTTTTGCCATAAGTCGTTAAATCAAGGACTACTTATACCTGCCCCAGTTCAACGCCGGTGCCTTGAAAACCCCTGCTCAGTTACTCCTCTTCCTCTTCTTCCTCTTCCAGGTGCCCTCGGCGCTTCTGACCTTCGTGTGGGACGCCGAGGTCATGGAGGACATCAAGGCCTCCAGGGGGGAGCACATGGGAAGCGTGCTGAAGCCGGACCTGCTGCTCACGGTGCAGATGCTTTCCTGAAAATAAAAGGCGCCGTGGGGTTGGATCCGGTTCCGTCCTGTGTGGTCCCCGACTCTTCCGAAGCCGGCCTCTCTGACGTCCCCTGCTTCCTGCCCTCTAGAGCCACAGATGGGACTTTTTCTGGCTGGCATCGGCCGGCTGGCGAGAGAGAGGGCAGCTGCCAGCAGAACCGCTGTTCCAGCTTCCCTGGGCTTGGCACATGGAACTCTCCAATGGGGGAGGATGGTTTTCCAGCGTCACCTCGTCACACTTTTGTGTGTGTGTGTTTGTTTGGAGTTTCATCGGTCCCCATTTTTACTGATCTTTTTCTCACTTTGAAGCACCTTTGGGGTGGAAAAAGATCCCCCCCGTTTCCCCCCCGGTTACGCTGCCAGTGCCGCTGGCTGGTGTTTCTGGCTGATGGTTGCGTCACCGATCCTAAGCACACAGGAGGTCCCGAATCCCATTGAATGTATTATGATTATTATTTTAGGTCGTGGATAAGCTGTTAGCTTTATGGGGAGAAGAAGGAACGCACACTACTCTAGCCAACAAGAGCTTGTGGCTGCTGCTGCTCTTAAGTTGTAGGTTGTGGGAAAGAGTTCTGAAGAATCCAGTCCCATGGTTTATTTTTTTTTCCCCCCAGTATGTTTACGGGAGGCCGTTTCGGGGAAGGAATTGTGGTAAGAAATGCACTTTTATAAAAATGCTGATTTTTGTTTTTTGGAGGGAATGTCTCTCAGATGTGGGAGCAGATCCCTCGGGGATAGTATAGCTATCTTGAGTCTCCCTCTGCCCTATTTTTGTGGACTTGCTAGTTTCTGTCCGCTTCCTCCGTTCGTTCTTGGGGAGGAATAAGGACCGCGGCTTTAGAGCTTTCTCGGATATTGCTGGGGAGGGCAGGACGAGTAGATGAAAATGTGGAGCCGCGCAGCCCCCACCGCCTCACCCCCCATTGTAGCAGTCGGGAGTGAACGGTTTTTGGTTTTGTCCATGGGCTCAAATAAAGCCGAAAAAGTCCTTTTCTTTCCCTGCTGCGCCCCCCCCTCCAAAAAAATCCATTTTTTTTTTCTTCCAAGAAGGCTCTGGATTTAATTGATGTATCTTTTTTCCCCAGATTCATAACCAAAGTGTGAGGCATAAAAACTGTACAATTAATCCTGTTTTGATGTTTAAAAGAAAGGCAGCTGTTTAAAATGTTTGATGGGCTGTGTGTTTGGGAGGGGGTGATTGTTCTGACCTAGGCTTCTCAAGATCATGAAGCAGACTCCTCGTCCTGATAAAAAAAAAAAAACCTTTTATTTAGGTCAAAGGGTCGAATTCCTCTCCAGAAGTAGTCCCGGCCAACAGTCTTTCAAGAGATCCCACAATTACAGACTTTTATCAGGCTTGGAGAATTGCCAGGACGATATCTTTCAGACGTCACACTGTAGCAGACAATACTTAGCATGATGTCAGGAACAGATCTTCACCCTAATGAACTACTTTGTCTCCTGCAAAACCCCACTCCCGTTTCGCTCTTCTTTCTTCCCTCTGGGAGGGGCCATTCACCATCCACTGAGCCTTTACTCCCGAGTCGACCCTTGTTTAACTGTTCCCTTCTCCTGACAGCTCTGTGCATGCGCACACTGGAACAGGCTCCATCTGTTCTTCTTCCCCACTGATCTCCGACTCCAAAGGCAGCTGATAACTGTCAGACGACCCTGGCCCCATCTCTGCCTCCGACACAGAGCCCTCCTCAGAGCCTTCCCCAGACTCCAGGACTGGCCCAGGTTCCTCCCCAACTTCCTCACTGTCCAAGTCTGCTGCCAGCTTTGCTGGCCGATGGCGGGCCACAACAGCAATTATCTAATGGCTCAAGGGATTAGTCCCGGAAGGTGGATCTGGTACTGCCTGGGCCAAGAGTTGCAGAAACAGACCCGTGTTCCTGGAATGGAGACTCGGCTGCTTTTAATAGCATAAGGCCGATGCGTCCAGTGTGTCGGAAGTCTTGTGATTAGCCCTTTCTAGCAGCATCTTTACAAGATAAGATCTTGATCTGAATTCCTGGAGCAGCCTAAATTATGAGCTAGATTGGCAGGGATGGCTGGAGAAACACTCGCTAAAATCATCTGTCTTGAAATCTTGTGGCTTTGGCCCGTTCTACACAATGCAAAGAGGAAACATGCCAGCGGTTTGGGGAGTGGCGTCAAGTTGGCCACGCCCACCCAGTCGGCCACGTCCCCCCCAAAGTCAACCACAGCCCTGATGCAGCCCTCAATGAAACTGAGTTTGACCCCCCCTGATGTAGAGCTTCCTGAACAAGAGCTTAAGGAAATCGTGCTTGTCAGCGAATTGTACCTGCTTGATGGGAGAGGAGTGGAAGGCGCTTGTTGAAAGCCCAGAAGGGACAGGATCGGGGCTTTTAGAGGGGGCAACAAGGACACAAGGGCACAGTGGGGTGGTTGCAGAACGCTCACCTCTGCTTGCAGCTGCCGTGGAGGAGGGGGGGAAAAGTTTGCTTGGAAAGGTGAGTTAGAACTCGGAAAAAGGGTGAGATGCAGAGACCTCTGTCAATAGAAGGAAATATTTTGTAGCTCAGAGTTGAACTGTGAGGCCCTTGGTGCTCTCCTGCCAACATTTCATGACCCAACCGGGTAATATCAGTGCTGAGGGTGTGGGAGTTATTGGGGGGAGGAAAAGGGCTGGGTCCTTGGTTTCCTCTGACCTTGGTTGGTTTCTTACAAACATTTCGTGACCCAGCTAGGTAACATCATCAGTGCTAGAAGGGTTTGCTCTCTGTTTATATACAGTGTCTTGCATGACCAATTCAGACCAAAAAAACTAACAACATACAACAGCAAAATCAAGGAACCAAGAACGCCCCCACCAATACTGACAAGCCACTTGCTTATAAACAGAGAGCAAACCCCACACGCCTTTCAAGCATTGATGATGTTACCTAGCTGGGTCATGAAATGTCTTTAAGAAAACAGCCAGGTTCAGTCAGCAAGGTTTCACGTGAGCAGCCATCCTAACCCCAAAGATTAAACACTTTTCAAATTTAGGTGGGGGGGAAAAAAAAAAGAAGAATCGCGGTGCCTTCTACAGAGCCCATCAAAAATTCAATAATGCTTTTATTAGAAGAGATTATATGCCCTTTGTTTGATCCACCTCCACCCCCCTCCGCCTCCCTCTAAAAAATACGCCTTGAGCGTCCACCGGTTTGGAGCCGAACAAAGTGCTGTCTTCTCTTTACAAGGAACACAGTACGTTCAAGTATCTCGTACAGGAGAGAAAAAAAAAAGATACACAAGGGTTTTACAATAAGCTAAAAGAATTCTACATACGTACAAAAAGGGGAGCGGGGGAGGGAAAGAATAGGGATGCATATATCAAAAGGGGTCAGGGAAGTTTCCGGCAGCCGCAGCAGCTGGTTCTGCTTTGGGGGTCTTCCGTTCCGGCGCTGCAAAGGCAACAACAACATTTCAAAAAAAAATATCCCAATTTTGGTAAGGCATAGAGGTGGAAGCCCGGCATCTTTGCCAGGGCACCTCCTGTGAAAATGGGAAAACTCAAATATAAATATGGGGAGATTAGTGCAAGAGAAACTACGGCTTCTATTCTACCATCCTGTTGTGGCCTCTTGGCTGCCGACCCCTCCAACAGCCGAAACAGGAGGAGGAGGCGTGGGAGTCAGGGTCAGTATCTGGGCAACCTGAGAGCACCGAGGGGGAAGAGGGAATAGAGCTGGCAGAGAGAGAGAGAGGTGCAGAGCCTGGGCCGTCCGTCAGCCCCCAGACGGAGAGTCAACAGCCGCCAGGTCTGGAGGTGGCTGATGAGGAAGAGGAGGAACAGCTGGGTCCAGTGCCTGATATGCGGATGCGCAGAAGGCAGAGGAGAGGAGAGCAGTGGAGATCTATGGGCCGGTCCTTGGGACGGAAGAGCCACCGCTGCTAGCGAGGCCCCACCCTAGCTCTGGGGATAAAAGGCAGGGGGCGGAGATGAACAGGTGTGGCAGGCAACGATTCATCTTCCGGCCAGACGGACTTCTTAGCCTGCGAGAGGAACTTTTTCCTGGGGCTGCCGGCATTCCTGATAAAAGGAATCTTTTGAGTTCACGTCAGAGGTTGTGTTGTGTTTGGGAAGCTGGGTCAGACCGTAGCCCTGTTGAAGCTGGGTGTGTAGCAGGGCCTATTATAACACTCTGTGGAGATTCTCAGTCCTCCAGGTCATGGTTGTCCCAAAAGGTACTTTTTTTCAGGAGGCAACTAGACTTTCTGGTTGTTTTCCTTTGAAGACGTTTCACTTCTCATCCCAGAAGCTTCTTCAGCTCTGACTGGATGGTTGGGAAATGGAAGGATTTGTATTCCTTGCGGACAGCTGGTCATTTGCATCCTTTGAGAGGGTCGTTGAGGCCACTTGGAGGTTGGTCTGTGTCCCAGGGGTCACGTCCTCAAAGAAAAAAACAAGAAAGTCCAGTTGCCTCCTGAAAAAGCACCTTTGGGATGACCTATTGTAAGTAACTCAAGGGGGTCGGCATGTGTAATATTCCTTCTATATTTCTCTCAACAACCCTTTTGAGGTGAGCTGGGCTGAGAGTGGGGAGCCCAAAAGGCAGGATTTCATGCGTAAGGCGGGATTGGAACTCGGAGTCTCCTGGGGACTGGCCCAAAGTCATCCAGCTGGCTTTCCATGCCTAATGCGGGACTAGAACTCCTGTTTCCAGGGCCAACACCTTAACCACTACACCTTGAAGGGATTTCCTGCCTTTTGTGAGGCCCTTTTTTTTAACGATCACTGCTTGTTGAATATTGAAAGCAAGTTTCTGGAAAGAGGAGGGGTGGTTGCCGCTAAAATGGAAAAAAAAAAAAAATTCCATCCATGCTGTGAATGGATTTGAACTGAATTGTAACTGAACTTTATTTCTTGTTTATTTCTAATTTTCTTTATTGCCTTGAGTGACTCCGGATTCTTGGTGACTACCTGGACTAACCAGTATCCAAGCTTCTTTGCAAGGTTTGGGGAAATGCCCCAAAAGTGCTTTTTCAGGAGGCAACTGGACTTCCTCCTTTTTTCTTTGAAAACGTTTCCCTTCTCATCCAAGAAGATTCTTCGGCTCTGACAGGATAGTGGGGAATGGAAGGATTTCTATTCTTTGCAGATAGCTGGTCATTTGCATCCTTCTAGAGGGTTGTTGAGGTCACTTCAAAGAGTGTTCATCCCAAATTGTATAGCTCAACGTTTATAGAGATTCTCAGTCACCCAGGTCATGGTTGTTCCAAGGTTGCTTTTTCAGATAACTGAAAGCACCACACAGGTGACCCTGAGGACACAGAGAAATCTCCAAGTGGCCTCAACGACCCTCTCAAAGGATGCAAAAGACCAGCTGTCTGCAAGGAATATAAATCCTTCCATTCCCCACCATCCAGCCAGAGCTGAAGAAGCTTCCTGGATGAAAAGTGAAACGTCTTCAAAGAAAAAAACAAGAAAATCCAGTTCCCTCCTGACAAAAGCACCTTTGGGACAACTATGACCTGGATGTGACTGAGAATGTCTACAGATATTTGGGGAAGTGATTTTGCCCTCGCTTTGGGGGTTGAGAGGGAAGGACTGGCCCAAGGACAGCTAACTGGTTTCATCCCTAAGGCAGGATCAGAATTCGCAGCCTCCTGGTTTCTAGTCCCATGCTTTTTAACCACCACACCAAACTGACATTGCTGGTTTAATACAAGTTATTGTTCTGGGACCGGCCGAGGGTCTCAACTAGTTTGGGTTAGAGGTCTTTCTCAACTCAGTTGGGTCTTCATGCAATACTGATGTTTAGCCAGCTTGGTTTCCCCCCTCTAGCTGTGGGACTTTCGAATAAGCAAGAATCTACCTGAATTAGCCAGCT
Source organism: Notechis scutatus (assembly GCF_049901735.1). NCBI lineage: Eukaryota > Metazoa > Chordata > Lepidosauria > Squamata > Elapidae > Notechis > Notechis scutatus. The sequence continues at coordinate 335,555,625 of NC_142009.1, read as the reverse complement.
TGCCTTGGCTTGGCTGTACATCTACGATGATGCATTCATCGTCGTCATCTTCCTCGGTGTCTGCCTGAAATCCATCCATCTCTGTCATTTCCGCCTTGGAGCAAAAGAGAGGTGTGTCAAACCTTGGCGACAGCCCTCTCAGCTTGGGCGGTTAGAAAAGCAAGACTCTCAAATCCATTGTGAGCGAAAGTAGACTTTACTAAAGCCAAGTGGTTACACTGAAGTAAAGCCAGATCTGAGTTTTTCGTGCCCAAATTAGATTGCGGAATTGGGCCTGGTCTTACGATGAACCGTTCGATGAACTGTCATGACTTACAGCCATAATTGCCGGGCTCATTTATGGTCGTAACTTGAGAACTCTCGGTAACTACTTCACTATGCCCATTGGTCATACCAATAAAACCGTGAACCAAGAGAGAAACGCTCGTGCGGAAGGCTCTGCGTGGCGTTTTCTTATAAGAGGAGTGGGTTCACTTAATGACTATCACAATAATAAGGAAGGAAGGAAAGAAGGAAAGAAAGAAGGAAGGAAGGAAGGAAGGAAGGAAGGAAGGAAGGAAGGAAGGAAGGAAGGAAGGAAGGAAGGAAGGAAGGAAGGAAGGAAGGAAGGAAGGAAGGAAGGAAGGAAGAAAGAAAGAAAGAAAGAAAGAAAGAAAGAAAGAAAGAAAGAAAGAAAGAAAGAAAGAAAGAAAGAAAGAAAGAAAGAAAGAAAGAAAGGCAAAGCTGGGTCAGTCCACATGACGACCAGCTTTGCAACATTGATTACCTCAATTATGGTAATCAATTATGGACATAAGTCGAGGACTATATCCTATGTGAATTAGACCTGGCCTCTCCAATCTGAGTCAGAATCTCTGCCACATTTGGTAAACAAAATGTGAAGCAAAGAATGAGGGTGGCACAGCTTGCTAACCACCAGCAAGGAGGGAGTTACTAACTACTAACAGAAGCCCATCCTTACCTGCTCGGTCCCCGGGGGTCTCATGAACTTGGTTATTGACATGCTTTGCGTCGACTTCCGTTTTGCGGATACTGGGGTGGTCTGGGTTGCCGCGCCTCCTTGCAAACTGCCCGCTTCTTCCTTGGCCACGGATGGAAGCTGGGTAATGTAGTTCCACTGGCAAGGCACAGGCAGGTGCTCCTGGCCAAAGCTCTTCAGGACCTCGGAGTGCACGTACCAACACATCCGATACTCGGGCCTCTTCTCGTAAACAGAGTTCTCGGAGATGATCTTCTTCAGCCTGGCTTTGGAAGGAACGGCGTTCTCGCAGGCCGGAGACTGGCCTTGAGGGACCTTGGAGCTGGCATCTCCGCTGCCCAGGGAGGAGACCGGATTGTTGGGGTCCGACAGCAATGCCAAGCGGCAACGTTCCTGGAACTCATGAATGATGACTTTGCTTCCGTTCACGTTGCCGTGAAGTAGAGGAAGCAGCTGAGCCAGAACTGCAATGGGGCGAAAAGCAGAATCTTAAGTTACACTGAGGGCGTCCCTGGCTGCTGGAGCGAACAGAGGTCACAGAATAAACTGTGGGACACAGAAGGGACCTCGGAGGTTTACTAGCCCAACCCCCGCTCAAAGAGGAGATCCTATATCATTTCAGACAAGTAGCAAGCAAGCAAGGGGAAAGTTAAGAGTTACTTAATAACCCTGTTCCTAACTTTGAACAACTGCAGTGATTCGCTTAAGGGTTTACAACAAGGGTTGTAAACAGTGGTGGGATGCTGCCGGTTCGCACCGGTTCTACCAAACCGGTAGCACCAGTGAGCAGTTGGCCTCTTTCCTGTACATTATTTCCTTGGTTTTGAGCTCAGCTGATTTGCGCGGTGCGGTTAGGAACGTAAGTCACCTAACAGTTGGGTTGGAAAATATATAAACCAGGATAGACATTTTAATACTGTCTCTTTAAGGGAATGCTAAAGTTGTAATTGGGTGTGGTTCCTCAAAACGGCCATAAGATGGAGCCAGAAACCTGGGTTGTTCTGTCCTATTGTTGAGAGTGTTGCTGTTCCTGCATTTCCCTATTGACTGTTGCTGATCATCGTTATTCTTGGATTTGATGTAAGTCTGTTACTGAACTGTTTATGATACTGGACTTTGTTATTGGATTATCCCTGGACTAAAAACTGACTGCTTTAACCGTGAATGACTTGGACTGTTTTGTTGGACTTTGCTTAACCGTTTACCGGAGGTAAAAACCTACATTTTACTATACAGTATATCTGTGTGCTGGTTGTGTGTTATTCTTCACCACTCTCACTACGTCTCCCTGTGTGCGCTCATTCTCCTAACGGGGAATTACCTCAACAGGCACCTCACCTGTTTGAAGCTGAAAATCGGTGGTTTTTGACTGCTACGCACGCACGCTCTCATAAAACCAGTATTTAAAAAGGTTGAATCCTACCACTGGTTGTAAAACAGGGCAGAATTTGCTTAACAATTCATCTGGTTTAGCAACAGAAACTTTGGGCTCAGCAGTGGTAATAAGTCGAAGACTACCTGTATTGTGAAACTGAGGGCTACTTTAGACCTTCTCTTTGACGTCAAAAAGTAAACCACCAATGTAAGAGACCAAAATAAATAATGCCTTATCCATTCACTGCACATTCCAGAAAAGACCCTGGTTCTGGGCAGAAGACCCTGGTTCTTTGCTCTGTCTACCCGCCGCTTACTTTGTTGGTCTTTTGTTCTGTTTTTGTTGCTTTTCTCTATCAAATCTTCCTCTGCAAAACCGACATCCAGGACAGAAGCCGTAAATTGCTGCAGGATCCCCATTTCTGCCGTTGTGACGGCACCGCTCTGCTCGCTTTCCCAAATGCAACCGATCTTCACCGGCTGCAAGATGCGGAATCTCTTCCCCTTGGTGATCAGCTCGTCCCACTCCTTGGCTTTCAGCTTCTGCCGGGCTTTGTAGTTTTCGGGATCGCATTCCTGGGTAGGGAGGGAGGGAGGGAAGGAGGGAGGGGTTTAACAAGAGCACAGACTTACATACCGCTTCACAGCCCTCTCTAAGTGGTTTACGGAGTCAGCCTCTTGCCCCCCAACAATCTGGGTCCTCATTTTACCGACCTCAGAAGGCTGAGTCAACCTTGAGCAGGTGAGATTCAAACTGCCAAACTGCAGGCAGCTGTCTGCAGCAGAAGTAGCCCTGCAGTACTGCACTCTAACTACTGTGCCACCGTGGTCCCTGATGGGAGATTAAAAGGCTCAGCAGACTCACAAACAAAGATTAAACTGACAACTAGTACATTCCAAAGATTCAGCCAGCTTCATCTATCAGGTAACTTGGAGGGATGTCGATGGATTCTCTCAGTCATGGCTGTCCCAAAAAGGTGCTTTTTCTCAAAAGACAACTGGAGGGGGAGAGTGTGCAGCACAGCTGGACTCAGATCTCTTGTGGACACGAAGGGTCTCCAAACTTGATGTGCTTAACCAGCCTGGTCCACTCCTACTTCTGGTTTCTGACCCCTGCTTGTACAGGTAGTCCTCAGCTTACAACAATTGAACCCAAAGTTTCTAAGCGAGACATTTGTTAAGTGAGTTCTGTTCCCATTTTATGACCTTTCTTGCCAGTTAAGCGAATCACTGTAGTTCTTAAGTTAGGAACATGGTTGTTAAGGGAATCTGGCTTGTCAGAAGGTCGTAAAAGGCGATCACGGGACCCCAGGACATTGCATTCGTCCTAAATATGAGTCAGTTACCAAGCGCCTGAATTTTGATTATGTGACCATTGAGGATGCTGCAATGGCCGTAAATGTGAAAAACAGAAGTCCCTTTTTTCAGTGCCAATGCCACTTTGGTCAATAAATGAACTGTTGTAAGTTGAGAACTACCTGTAATATCAGCCCCACCCCCCATCCCCAATAATGGTTGTGCCTATGTAACACAAACCCTGTCATGTATCTGATACATGTAATCCATTAAAGCTTACATGGTTTTCTTCTCAATCTTAATTTTTACTCCTTTTTAATTTTACTGATGCAGAATCAGATACGGAAGCTCAATATAGCTTCCCAAATTAGTGGATTTTAACTTCTGAGTTGCAGCCTTTTGACAGAAATTGTCTCTGGCTAGCAATCCTGAGGGCTACAGGTAGTCCTCGACTTATGACAGTTCGTTTAATGACCATTAAAAGTTACAATGGCACTGAAAAAAAAACACCATTTTTCACACTTGCAACCGTTGCAGCATCCCCCGGGGTCAGGTGATCAAAAACCCAGGTGCTTGGGAACTGGCTCATCTTTATGACGGTCGCAGAGTCCTGGGGTCAAGCGATCCCCTTTTGCCACCTTCTGGCAAGCAAAGTCAATGGGGAAGCCAGATTCACTTAACAACCGTGTGCCTAGTGTCAGAACTACAATGATTCGCTTAACAAATGTGGCAAGAAAAGTCATAAAACAGGGGCAAAACTCATTTAACAAGCTTCTCACTTAGCAACTTCGATTCTGGGCTCAACTGTGGTCGTGAATCAAGGATTACCAGTTGAGGTAGACCAACATCTACAGTATTAGCTATTTTTCCACCTTCTCAGCCTTATGGAAATCTCCTTCCCTTTGGGGCTTACTTCAGTCCCGCCTTCATCCTCCGAAAGGTATCCATGGGGAACAAAAAAGCCATCGTCATCATCTTCCTCCTCTCCACCCTCTTCTTCCTCATCCTGAATGACAGGAAAGCAGGGAGAGATTACAAAGCGGCTTTGCAAGAACATCTTTCTCTAAGAACAACTTCAGTGGCAGATCTTTCGAAAAAGGGCTGGTTGGGAAGGAAAGGGCATTTTCGGTTGTGTCAAGACGTTTGTGGTTATTTGTATATGTTCTGTACAAGATTAATTTACGCACAAAAACGGAAGGACAAATAGCTGCAAAAGTTGATGGAGTTAGCAGAGGTGACAAAATTGACTGTTTTGATCAAAGGAAAAAACAACAACCACCACAATTACTTGTTTCTACTTGGAAACCACTTCTGGACTTTGTGCTTGAGGTGGTGGGGAAAAATGACACTTTTGATTTTGGGTTTTACTGATAATATAATAATAATAATAATATAAACTACCCATTTCTACAACAACAAATCTATCTAATTTGTTGTTGTAGAAATGGGTAATTTACACTAATATGGAAAAGTATAAAGTGGAGGTTTGATGTTATTTTATTCTACTGCACCAAAGAGAGTCGGAACTCAATGCCTTTTTTTTTCTTTTTTTTTCTCTACACTCTCTCTTTTCCCTCCCTCGTTTTTCCTACTTGCTTTCCTATTTTATAATAAAAACTCTAAAAAAAAAAAAAGAGGTTTCTGGGTCTTTGCCATTTCCGAAAGAAATGCATCTCTCACATTTAGGACCGAATTTCCCCTTCTCTCCTCCTCACCCTCCCCTCTCTCAAAAAGGTCTTCAGGCACATATCAGAGTTTAAAGAACAGAGACAGATTCCAATTATGGGGCAGCTTCAGTTGGAAAAAGTCACAACTCAGAATTGGTTTGATTCACAAGGAGGAAACTGCCCTTCCAGTCACCCATCGATAGGGTATTTTTCACCCCCAGACATATGGATCCTGATGGCAAGTCTAGATTAATCATGCCGGAGAGCCAGTTAGGTGCAGGGATTAAGGCCTCTGGCTAGAAAGCAGGAGACTGAGTTCTAGTCCTGCTTCAGACACAAAACAGACTGGATGACTAGTCAGTTTCTGTTAGCCCTAGGAAGGAGGCAATGACAAACCGCTTCTGAAAAACCTTGCCAAGAAAACTGCGGGGACACAACTTAATGTAAAAAAAAAATATTTCCCCCTGTCTATTACTGTTCCAGTCGTCTTCTCCCAGAGCATCAAGGGATGGGAGTATGTGGCCAACTGCGGGTGACCAATTTCTATGCCTGATTCCAGATGTTATCTGCAACAACCTCATCTTCTTTTAACGACCCCATAATCCCTTGCAGGGTGGAGTCCGGGCCACTGAACGGAACTGAGTGTTTCCTGGCCCGATGCCCTTCCTGTCGCCAATGAGGAATTTTATTCAGCAGGTATATATTCTCGTGGTGCCCAGACAGAGGAATATCTGCCTCTCCCTAGGATCCGACTCGCAGCCTCCTGACTGTGAGGCGAGAGCTCCGCCACGAGGCCAGCGCGCCGCTCCATGTGACCTGCAACATTTCAACCGCTACCCGGTTTTCCTCCCAAGAAGAGTTTTGTCACTGAAGGAGAGAGGCGCACGTTGCTGCTTCGGGAAAAGGCTTAGTCTTACCCCTTCGCTGTGAGAGAGGGACTCCCCCGGTTCCTCCTCCTCCCACTCTTCGTCACTCTCAACTTCATAGTCCAGGAGCTTCTGCAGGGAGAGAAGCAAGACCATGCAAGCTAAGCAAGAGAAGCTTCCAGAAGGACCGTGCGCAACGGAACGGCGAGAGATACCGATTTCCAACAGCATTAATGGCAAAGGAGAAACACGGAATCCTAGAGCTGAGAAAGGTCCTAGAAGTCACTGAATTCCAATATTTGAGGGGCTGCCACAAAAAAGAAGGGGGTCATATAATTTTCCAAAGCACCTGAAGGCCAGACAAGGAATAATGGGTGGAAACTAATCAGGGAGAGAAGAACCTGGAATGAAGGAGAAACGTCCTAACAGTGGGGACGATTAATCAGTGCAACTCCTTGCTTCTAGAAGTTGTGGGTGTTTCATCACTGGAGGTTTTTAAGAAGAGGCCGGACAGCCACTTGTCTGAACTGATAAGAGGGTCCCCTGCTTGAACGAGGGATTGAACCAGACCTCCAAAGCCCCCCCCCCCCAACATTTCGATCTGCTAATATTGCAAGATTGCAGGGGACTCCAAAGTTGGCAACTTTAAGACAGGTGGACTTCAACTCTCAGAATTCCCCAGCCGGTATGGGATGCTTTCTTCCCACAAAGGTTTACTAAGCTCCTCCTCCCACCGATACCCGCTTAGCCCCAACAGCCTTTGGACCTGTTTGATGCTCCCAGCTTACCACGTCTTTGGCCCAAGGGTTTCGAGGCCTTATCGCGGACGTTCTCTTGTTCCACGTGCCCCAGTAGGCAGGCCGGTGATTCTCACAGAACTGCAGGAGTTTCATTCTGCCGAATTTCTTCCTTTCGGGGACATCTTCTGCCTGGCTGCTACTCACAATGACCACATCGCTGTTGAACCAAAAGAAGAAGAAGAAGAAGAAACAGGGCGTTCAATCTTTGGTGTCGCCCACCGGGTTGCAAGACAGCGAAAGAAAGGAGGGGAGGGAGGAGAGGAGAGGGGAGCTGAAAGCCCTCCTTGATCTCCACTGAAACGAAGTTCCTAATTAATACCGGAATAATAATGCTTGACTAACAAGAAAAGGACTTTTGTCCACTTCCCCAGAGAGGCTTCAATTAAAACTGAACTAGTGAATTGTGTCACAGCCAAAAGGAATGAGTGAAAGTTAAGGAAACAGGTGTGCTGCAAACCACCCCAGATCAAAGAGGAATGGGGGAGGGGAGGGGAGACAGACCAGTGAGAGGGAGGGGACACTAAAGCTTTCTATACTAGGTGCATAGAAATGCCAGAGATGCCCTGCTGTGAAAACATCTGGGAAGGATGACTAAGGATTCACAGATCACAAAGCACACCCCTCTTGCAGCAGGGAAGTTGTGAGTACACAGCAGTGTGCTTGCAGCCAAGACAAGCTGAAACTTCAAAGTTGAGCAAGGGAGGGACATCTTGAAATGGGTCTCCGCACCCGAGCGACATACGCAGGGCATTCTCAACATCAGGTGAAAGTATCTCCACGGATGGACTGTGGAGATTCTCAGTCATCCAGGTCACGGTTATCCCAAAGGTGCTTTTTTTTTTTCTCAAGAGGCAACTGGACTTTCTTGGCTTTTCTTTGAAGACAAGACGGGGAGGGATAGGATATCAGCCAGGGTGACGCAGTGGTTAGAATGCAGGACTGCAGTTTGGCGGTTCAATTCTCACCAGGCGGAAGGTTGACTCAGCCTTCCTTCCTTCCGAGGTGGGTAAAATGAAGACCCAGATTGTTGGGGGGACAATAGGCTGACTCTGCAAACTGCTAAGAGGCGGCTGGGAAGTGGTATGTAAGTCTATATGTTAGTGCTATTGCTATCATCTATCTCCAGTCTACAACATGGTCCTTTCAGCAGTTCCAAGGAGGCTCCACACCCATTTGTACTACTCTGGTGACCCTGAGGACACAGATTCAACTCCAAGTAGCCTCAACCACTCTTTTCAAGGGATGCAAATGACCAGCTGTCTGCAAGAAGCTTCTTGGATGAGAAGCGAAACGTCCTCAAAGGAAAACCAGAAAGTCTCCAGTTGCTCATTTATTCCTACTTTGGGTTACAAGTTCCTAGTGACCCAGCAGCTTGTCCTTTTATTCCCGAACTATTCTTTTTTATCCAAAGTGTGTTTGCTAAAACCACACCTGTCCTATGGCTGACCTCCTGTTAGGGTTTGGGAATTAACCCCTAGAAGAGTATTGCAGCAGTAGTCAAGCCAGGCAACCAAAGGAGAGCGGAAGGGCCCCAGAGTATACACACACTGAACACAAACACTGTTTGTAGTTTAAATAGTTTTTAATCCAGTTAGAGTTTAAGCATTGTCATTCAGTCCATTAAGTCATTCACAGTATTTCCATCCAGTAAGACTCACTAGTATAGTCCAAGTTAAGAGTCCTTGCAATATCTTTATCAGCCGATAAAGATATCTTCTCCTCCTCCGGTTTCACTCTCCAGAGAAACAAACGCTGGATATTCAGTAGAATTACACAGTAAATCAGCAAACAGTAGCAAACAATAACAGTTCAGTCACAGGCACTCACAGTCAGTAATCACAGTTAGTCACAGTAAGACACAGTAAGTCGCAGCAGCACACAGTTACAGACACAGACAGCTTTCGAGCTTCTAATGCTTCCTTATATTGTAACTTCTAACCGCACCCTTAATCGGCTAATTGCCTGCTGCATTGTGCTTAAAGTGATAAGCACTTAAACCATGATATCTAAGTTTTATATATTTATTCACCCAAACCATATTTGGTATCAATGTTATACCTAACATACTCCCCTTTTGGGTGAAATAAATATATAATACCTTACAATCTAATCCCATATTTTCACAACTCTCCTGGTGCTTACTGGCACCTTGGGCTTTAGTAAAATTATCAGCTAAATTGTCCTCCGACATACAGTACTCTAGCTGAATCATCTTACTTCTTACAGATTGTCTCACGTTTAGGTATCTTAGATCTGTATGCTTGCTCCTTGTTTTTACTCCAA